>NW_006400178.1:1028673-1096679 GCF_000299155.1 Elephantulus edwardii
TTAGTCTTATTTTCTATTTTTTAATATGTGTTAATTTTACTTTGCTTTTCTATTTTGCTTATAAAAGCTGGCCTGTTTCCAACACACTTAAATAAACCTAAAATTTATCTATTTCTACATTAAATTGGTAATTGTATTCCACCAATAAGAGGGTTTATTAGTGCCTTTCTATACCTACAAGATGAAACCTCAAATTAATGTATACACGTCAACATTTCCTAATCTTAACACTCCTCCCCAAAATGCCTATAAAACTTTCACAGTCCAATTATCTTCTATTCAATGTCTCTTTACCGTGCTCCCAGAATACTATTAAAAGGCAGTGAGACAAACACTATGAGTTATATACTCTATGTGCCCTATATAAGTTCTATGGCAAAGGCATCATATGATAAGATTTGTACTCAAATCTTCTGTCTGGAAATTAAAGTAACTCGAGGCATTTAAAGTCATTCAGATCATGCCCATGGGAGGAGGGAAAGGTGCATTTTAAATGTAAATATCACCTAATTTTCTATAACTTGAAGTAACTTCTAATGTTTTCGTGCTTTTCCTTCCAGTCTTCTTTTCTATGCACATATATTTGAAATTATTACAGCCAATCTGCAAATGTTGTATTATTTTCTGGTTATTTTAAATTAATACCATGATCATTTTGCTATGTCATTAAATATTCTTTAGAATATTATCTGAATGACTTGATGCTAGTCTAGAATATGTATGTACTAGAATGTATTTAGCAATTAGTATATTGACAACATTTAGAATATTTCCAATATTTTACTGGTATAAATGATGCTGAGATTTACACCTTTATACATAAATTTCTATGCTCATCTAAAATTATTTCCTTAGAAAAAGCTCCACAAGAAAATCACATCGTATATTTTATGGTGAATAACTTATTAATTGAAATGTTGTTGTTGTGTACCATAGAGTCAGAACTGACACATAGCTGACCCTCCAGTGGGTCACATGGGAGGAGATATCCTATGCTTCTCTCACAGAGCAGCTGGTGGCCTTGAAATGCATGCTTGCAGGATTTTAGCACAGCTTCTTGCCAACAAGCCACCAGAGCTCAAAACATACCATTTATTTTAGTGCTATTAAGTTGTATTGACAAATTTTCCCCAAGAAAGACTATGTCAAGTCTGTCAATTATATTGCATTTAGTCAGAAGTGTACAACCATGCCAATGCTAATTCTGAGAATTTTTAAAACATTTCCCTTATTTATAAGTGAAACTGACATCTGGTATATCAAACTACTACCTGCCATTACTCTGAGGAGATGGATATCTGTTAACGTTTTCATCTGTTGTTGTTGTTATGTGCCGTTGAGTCGCTTGCGACTTACAGTGACCCTATGTACAACAGCCCTAAACTCCGCTCTGTCCTGTGCCAATCACACTGTCTCCGACACTCCCATCCCAACTATCCCAGTAACTGAATCAATCCACCTCATAAAGGGCCTTCCTCTCCTGCGCCGTCCCTCCACCCTCCCAAGCATGATGTCCCTCTCCAAGGACCGGTCTCTCCTCACAAAATGTCCAAAGTATGTTAGACGGAGCCTCAGAATCCTTGCGCCAAGGAGCCACCCGGTTTAACCCTTTCCAGGACAAATCTGTTTGTTTTCCTAGCAGTCCATGGTATTCTCAATACTCTTCTCCAGCACCACAGCTCAAAGGCATCAATTCTCCTTCTATCCTCCTTGGTCATTGTCCAACTCTCTGATGCATAACAAGTGATTGCGAAGACCATCGCCTGTATCAGACGCACCTTAGTCTCCAGAGAGACAACATTGCTCTTCAGTACTTTGGAGAGGTCCCTAACAGCAGACTTTCCCATGGCAATAACAATCTGAACGTTTTCATCTATAACTTTATAATTTGATTTTCATCTTTAACTTTTTAACTTATATGGGGTTTATTCTGCAATTTGTCAAGAAATAAAATAATATTTTCCTAACTATTACCAATTATGTGTCATCATTTAATAAACAAGCCCTAATTTCCTGTTAATTGAAAGAAAGTGTTTCACCTTACTTCTTCAGTGACTATATGTGTGGATCACGACAAATTGTGGCTGACATTGAGAAGAATGGGAATCACAGAGTACTTGATTGTGCTCATGAGGAACCTATACCTGGAGTAGGAGGCTGTTGTACAACAGAGCAGGGGAGAACTGCATGGTTTGGAAACGGGAAGGGAGTGTGTCAGGGATGTATTCTGTCTCCAAACCTGTTCAATCTATATGCTAGTAAATTATTCGAGAAGCTGTACCCTATGAAGAGGAGTGTGGCATCAGGATTGGAGGGAGACTCATCAATAATCTGCATTATGCAGATGACACAACCTTGCTTGCTGAAAGTGAGGATGTTTTGAAGCACTTGTTGCAGAAGATCTAGGAATGCAGCCTTCAGTATGGATTGTGTCTTAATATCAAGAAAACAAAGATTCTTACCGCTGGACCTATAGGCAGTGTCATGGTAGATGGAGAGGAGGTTGAAACTTTTAACAGCTTCATCTTGCTTGAATCCACAAGTAACACCCTTGGTATGAGCAGTCATGACTTAAGGAGGAACATTGCAATGGGGAAATCTGCAGTTAGGGACCTTTCCAAATTACTGAGGAGTAGTGATGTCAGTTTGAGGAGTAAGGTGCGTCTCATTCAGGCCACGGTCTTTCCTATTACTAGCGATGCATCGGAAACCTAGACAATGAATAAGGATGACAGAAAAAGAATTGAGGCCTTTGAGCTGTGGTGTTGGAGAAGAGCACTGAACGGCCAATGGATAGCCAAGAGAACAACAGATATGTCTTGGAGAGGCTGCAGCTGGCGTGCTCTTTGGAGGCAAGAATGATGAGGTTTCGTCACATATTTGGACATATTGCTAGAAGGTGCAATTTCTTGGAGAAGGACATGATGTTGAGAAGGGTGAAAGGTAGGCAAAGGAGAGGAATACCCTCAACCAATGGCCTCTTGTGTGTCAGGAAGTGTGAGGATGGCACAGGACAGGATTGGTTTCAGGTCTTTTGTTCACTGTGAGTTGTACTAAACTCAATGGTACCTAAAAACAATAACAACTGCTTATACTCTATACCCTTCTCAGTTGAGCATCAAGCTAGTTGGTAAAGAATGGTCTACTAAGAGAGCTCTGGTGGGCTAGTGGCAAGTAGCTGCACTGCAATCCCAGAGGCCCGGGGTTCAAATCCACCAGATGCTCTGCTGGAGAAGGAGGGACAATCTCCTCTTGTACCAGTCAGATCCAATTTGACAGTACACACACACACACACAAATAATAAAATAAAATGTAAAAATGGAACGGTCTACTAGTATTTGATAATTGGATAAATAAGTGAATATGTTCAAGATGATGGTACAGAGCAGGGCAAGGTTCAGATCTATTGTTCTTATGGTCACTGTAAGCTGTAGTAGAGTTAACAGCACCTAATAACATGTTCAAGAAAACCAAATTTTAAAAGTTGAGTTTAACTGTCTAATCACAAAAGTCTGGAAGTAAATCATCATGGAGAGACAACGTTTAACTTAGAAAAAATTAATGTCCTTTAAGAGTAGGACAAGCTCAAGGTGGATCAGAGACCTGGGAATAAAGCCCAAAACCATAAAGTTCATAAGAGACAACTGGAATCAAGGTTAGAATTCCTAGTCTATGGTCTAAAAAGACTGCTATATATAGCCAGAATTGCATAATCTGAAGAAGATAAAATTGATGAATGTGACCATCTAAAGATTAAACCTCTGTGCTCATTAAAAAAACATTTTCTAACAGGGTGAAAAGAAAACCTACCAACTAGGAACAAACATTTTGCAATACCATTTCAGACAAGGGTCTCATAACAAAAGTTTAGAGAACACTCTTGGGCTTCCAGAAGAAAAAGACTTATAATCCAATTACAAAAATGGGCAAGAGACATGGAAAAGCTTTTCACAGAGGAGGACATTTGGATGGCCAACAGGCACATGAAGAAATGCTAACAATTACTGGCAGTAAGAGAGAAGCAAATGAAAACCACAAGAAGATACCATCTTATTCCAGTGACAGTGGCAAAGTTTAGCAGGGCAGCAAGTAATAAATGTGGGAGAGAATGTGGAGACATAGGAACGCTTATACTCTGTTGGTGGGATTGTAAAATGGTACATCCACTCTGGAAGGAAGTTTGGTGTTTCCTCAAAAAGCGGAATATAAATATTCCATATGACCCAGATATTGCATTGCTTGGAATATACCCTGAGAAAACAAGAACTGAGGCACAAATGGAGAATTGTAAATCAATGTGCATAGCAGCATTATTCACCCCTGCAAGAATATGGAAACAGCCCAAATGTCCAATCACAATCAAATGGATTGAGAAATTATGGTATATTCACATGATGAAATACCATAGAGCACGCAGGAGTAATGATTTTGTAAATTACGATCTACCTTGGGAGGGACTGGAGAGCATTAGGCTAAATGAACTAACTCAGTCCCATAAGGACAAATATTGTGTAAGACCATTCTTTTAGAATGTGAATGAAGATCCAAGGTAGGGTATGGGAAACAGAGGGGTGAGAATGGGGAGGAGGGAGGGCTTCATCATAAAGTCACACAATTTAATAGGTGGAGGGAGGAGTAGGTAAAGAAAAGGGGAAATACCCAGTGTGGAAAACAATGTATATGAACTTTATAAGTAAATAAATTTAAAATAAAAATATACTTTAAAAAATAGTCCATTGCATCCACTTAGAGCTAGCACATCAATATTGAAAGATATTTCATAAACATCTGAAACTCCATAAAATGAATGCATAGAATTGGCCTTGATCTCTGGGAGCTCCTGATAGTTACCCTGTAGGGGCTAAAAGTAAACATAGTTTCCTAAGGGCTTCTGCCTACCCTAAAAGTTATCTTCCCCTAAAGTTGCAGATGGTACCCTAAAAGAAACATTGATCTGTACCAGACAAATCCCACAGAATGTAATTCACCAATATCCAACGTACATTGAATTGTGATGTTGTTGTTGTTATGTGCCATTCAGTTGCGACTCATAGCTACCCTACGCACAAGAGCCCTAAACCCTGCTTCATCCTGTGCCAACCTCACTGTCTCTGACACATCTACCTTCATTACTCCAGGCACTGTATCAATACATTCATTGATGGTCTCCTCTTTCTCCATCCCTCCACCCTTTCAAGTATGAAGTCCCTTTCTAAGGACAGGTCATGCCCAAAGTATGTCAGACAAAGCCTCAGAATCCCTGTCTCCAAGGAGCAGCCCAATTTCACTCTCTCCAAGACAAACATGTTTGTTCTCCTAGCAGTCCATGGTATATTCAACAGTCTTCTTTACACCACAGCTCAAAGGCATCGATTCTCCTTCTATCATCCCTAGCCATTGTCCAGCTCTCTGACGCATAGCACACAATTGCAGACTATGGCCTGGATCAGGTGCACCTTAGTCTCCAGCCTAACATCATTGCTCTTCAGTACTCTGGAGAGGTCCCTGACAGCTGACTTCCCCAGTGCAATTCATCTCTTGATTTCCTGGCTTCTGGTAACAAGAGTGTTGTTTGCGGAGCCAAGCAAACTAAAACTGTTGACAATCTCAATCTTTTCACCATCCATAATGATGCTGCCAATTGTCTCAGGGGTGAGAATCTTCATTTTGTTGATGCTGAGCTTCATTCCATACTGAAGGCTGTAGTAATTTACTTTCTGCAGAAAGCACTTCAGGTCCCCTTCAGTTTCAGCAAGCAAGGTTATATTATTTGCATAACGCAGGTTGAATGCATTGAATTTTTTTTAAAAATCAGGGAATCAAATGTACTGTAAAAGAAAATCTACCTCATTTTTGGATCTCAAGAAAACTTAAGAGTGCCCTGTAACTATTGATTCTGTAAATTTCAGTTAGCCTATGACTAGGGATGATAGAAGGAGAATTGATGCCTTTGAGCTGTGTTGTTTGAGAAGAGTATTCAACATACCATGGACTGCTAAGAGAGCTAACAGGTTCATCCTAGAGAGGGTTAAAACAAGCTGTTCCTTGGAGGCAAGGATTCTGAAGCTTCATCTGACATACTTTGGACATGTTGTAAGGAGGGGCCAGTCCTTGGAGAGGGACATCATGCTTGTGAGGGTGGAGGGACAGTGCAGAAGAGGAAGACCCTCTATGAGATGGATTGATTCAGTGACTGGGGTAATGGGGCTGCATGTGTCAGAGACAGTGAGACTGACACAGGATAGAACAGAGTTTAGGGCTGTTGTGCATAGGGTTGCTATGAGTCACAGGCAACTTGACAGCACCTATCAACAACAATCTAAAATTAAAACACGCAGGAACAATGATGTTGTAAATTGCTTCATAACTTGGGAGGAACTGGAGAGCCATATGCTAAATGAACCCAGTCCCATAAGGACAAATATTGTATAAGATAATTATTGTAGAATGACTATGAGGATCCAAGGAGAAGAAGGGAGCAAAGGGCTGAGGATGGGTGTGGGAGAAGGGGACGATTATCACAGCGTCACACAATTTGTTAGGTGTAAGGAGGTGGGGTTGAAGAATATGGAGAGATCTGGTGTGAGAAAATGTATACAAACTTTGTAACTAAACCAGTATAAAATTTTAAAAATCAACAATAAAGATGCATTCTTATTGAATTCCGGCTCTATTGCTAATCTATAACAAATAGCAAAATAAACAAAGATATGATGCCTCTCATGCCAGCAAATGCCACAAAAAAAATAACAATCAAAGAAGTACATTGTTAACCATGAATACTAGCTAAAATATTTATCTCTTTATAAGGTATTAAAATGAGAAAACTTTCAAAGTGGAAGCATCTAGCAACTGTATTATAAATTGCATGATTTGGTTAGATTGACCTTCGAATGGAATAAAAAGCTACTACTTATTTCCATAATGGTGGCTTTCAATGGTATAAAAGCTTAGATAATTTAGCATAATATACAAAACAGTTTTCAAGACTACCTAACTCAAAAAGGAGATCTCAGTGACTTCTGTCTCTGTGAATTTTTAAGTAGTGTGATAATCAACATAATTTATACTTAAGAGAATTTGTGTTCTCCTGAAAGGTCTGGTTTTCTAGGTAAGAAAAATGTATCTCCTAGTCATTTCTAGAACAAGTACAGACCAATGAAGCAAGGTTATTATACTCATTGTTGTCTTTTCCAAGCATCCTCCACTCCTGGCTCTGTAACTAGCAGAGCTCACACTGGACAGAGAGACACGTTTGAACAGAGAGGTTAGTGAGTTTTTACATATATTCACAACACTGATTGTTGTAGTTGTTATGTGCCGTCAAGTCACCTGTGACTCATAGTGACCCTATGTACAACAGCTCTGAACCTTGCTCTATCCTGAGCCAACCTTATTGTCTCTGACACACTTACCCCCATTACCCCAGCCACTGAATCAATCCATCTCATCGAGGATCTTCCTCTCTTGTGCTGTCCCTCCACCCTCCCAAGCATAATGCCCCTCTCCAAGGACTGATCTCTCCTTTCAACATGCCCAAAGTATTTCAGAAGGAGCTTCAGAATCCTTGTCTCCAAGGAGCACTCTGGTTTCACCCTCTCCAGGATGAACCGGTGTTCTCTTAACAGTACATTGTTGTGTTGTTGTTGTTAAGTGCCATTGAGTTGTAGGCGACTCATGGTGACCCTGTGAACGAAAGTCCTGGACACCTGTATAACTTTTGTCCTTTCACCAGGTTCGTAGGGATTTGTAGGCAAGCTATTATGGAAGCCGTTGCTACTCCTGCTTCCGAGCTTGTTTTAATCAGGGACCTCCACCAAACAGCACCACAGCACAAAAGCATCAATTCTCCTTCTATCATTTCTGGCCATTGTCCAGCTTTCTGTTACATAGCATGTAAGTGTGAAGTCATTGGCTTGGATTGCGGGCACCTTA
Organism: Elephantulus edwardii; assembly: GCF_000299155.1. NCBI lineage: Eukaryota > Metazoa > Chordata > Mammalia > Macroscelidea > Macroscelididae > Elephantulus > Elephantulus edwardii. The sequence continues at coordinate 1,036,610 of NW_006400178.1, forward strand.
GTCTCTAGATGGACATCATTGCTCTTCAATACTCTGGAGATGTCCTTGACAGCAGACTTTCTGGATGCAATTCGTCTTTTGATTTCCTGGCTGCTTGTATCAAGAACGTTCATTGTGGAGCCAAACAAACTAAAGCTCTTAACAACCTCGATCCCTTCACCATCTTTTCATGATGCTGCTAATCAGCCCAGTGGTGAGAATCCTTATTTTCTTGATGTTGAGCTTCCATCCATATTGAAGGCTTCAGTCCTTGAGCTTCTGCAGCAAGGGCTTCAGGTTTTCCTCAGTTTCAGCAAGTAAGGTTGTGTCATCCAAATAAAACAGGTTATTGATGGGTCTTCCTCCAATCCTGATGCTCATTCCTCTTCATAGAGCCCAGCTTCCCAGATGATCTGTTCTGCATATAGATTGGAAAGGGATTGAGACAGAAGCATACCTGACGTACACCCTTCCCTATTTTAAACTATACAGTGTTTTCTTGCTCTGTTTTGATGACTGTCTCCTGGTCCAAGTATAGATTTCGCATAAGCACAGTCAAGTGTTCTGGAATTCCCATTCTTCTCAGAGTTAGCCACAGTTTGTTGTGATCCACACACAGATTATATTGCCTTCACTGAAAAACTATATGGCCGTATCTACGGTGTTTCCAGTCATAGCTAAATCTATTGTCCTCAATGCCACTTACAACCAACCATTGTCATCATACAGACTTAAATTTTAATGAAGTTAGTTATAAGAAGTTCTTCAAAACACTGCTGTAAAATTACACAGACTTACACTCAGAGATTCACTCCATACATTTTGGAACAGTTAGTAAATGTTTTTGTTACGAGTCATTTAAGACTCATAGTCACCCTATGTACAACAACCCTAAACCCTCCTCTATCCTGTGTCAATCTTATTGTCTCCAAAACACCTACCGCCATTATCCCAGTCACTGAAGCAATCCATCTCATAGAGGGTCTTCCTCTCTTACTCTGTCCTTCCACTCTCCCAAGAATGACATCCCTCTCTAAGGACTGGTTCCTCCTTGCGATGTGCCCAAAGTATGTTAGATGAAGCTTCAGAACCCTTGCTTCCAAGAAGCAGCCTGGTTTCATCCTCTCCAAGACCAACCTGTTTGTTCTCCTAACCATCCATGGTATATTCAAAACTCTACTCCAGCACCAAAGCTCAAAGTCTTCAATTCTCCTTCTATAATCTCTGGTTATTGTCCATCTTTCTGATACATAGCAAATAATTGCAAAGACCATGGCTTGGTTCAGATACAGGTACACCTTAGTCTCCAGACTGACATCATTGTTCTTTAGTACTTTGGAGAAGTCTCTAACAGCCAACTTTCCCATTGTACTGTGTCTTTTAATTTCCTGGCCTCTGGTACCAAGAGAGTTAACTGTGGAGTCAAGCAAACTAAAGCTGTTAGCAATCTCAATCTTTTCATTGTCTACCATGATGCTGCCAATAGGCCCAGTGGTGAGAATCTTTGTTTTCTTGATACTGAGCTTCAATCCATATTTAAGGCTGCAGTCCTTGACCTTCTGCAGCAAGCACCTTAGGTCCTCCTCAGTTTCAGTAAGCAGGGTTGTGTCATCTGTGTAATGCAGATTGTTGAGTCTTCCTCCAATCCTGATGCCACACTTTCCTCATAGATCCCAGACTCTCATATAATCTGTTCTGCAGATAGATTGAAAAGATATGGAGAAAGGATGCATATCTGGCACATACCCTTTCCAATTTTGAACCATGCAGTGTTTCTTTGCTCTGTTCTGGTGACTGCCTCTTGGTGAAAGTGTAGGTTTGGCATAAGCACTATGAAATGTTCTTGGATTCCCATTCTTCTCAGAGTTAGCCACAGTTTGTTGTGATCCACACAGTCAAATGCCTTTACATAGTCAATAAAACACAGACAGACATTTCTCTGGTGCTTCTTGCTTTCAGCCAAGATCCATCTAACATCTTAAACTCTGGTTTCCTTAGGAAGAAGAGCTTTCAATAAACCAAAATGTTTATTTTTTTTAAGTTTTAAATTATTTCATCTGCAGCGCCTCATACCCTAAAAGTAGAATATCAAGTATTTACCTTTGTAAGTATGAGTCACTCACATATTAGAGCTCAATTATCCAATGGTGACTTGCTGGTCTCAAAGGGTACAGAGGGAAACATATTGCAAACATCACATGCATTTTTTTAATTCCACAGTTCCAAATAGGACAATCATGCAGACAAAACCACAAACCTTTGCAGCTCCATGATTTTCTCCACTGTCCAAAATATCTTGTGGGTGCTGAATGATTAGATTTTGTAAGACTGAACCCCTAGTGTCACTTCAGCAATGTTCAGTGCCATGGCACTTATCATGTAGCATAAGGCTAACCAGTTTCACAAGTTTTACTCTCTCAAGGTGTGTGGTTCAAATCCACCAACCACTTCTCAGGAGAGATGGGAAATCTCTTCCAGTGCAATTACAGCTTCAGAAAGTCTACTGAAAGGTCAGCTATGAGTCATTTATGACTCGAGGGCACATAATAACTCTTCTCTAAGTCTCAGGCTGCTACATAAAATATAACCAGCACAAAGGCTGTTTAGCTTTCTTTCTATGGCAGCCATCTCCTTAGTGTATCTCATTCTTAACAAAGTACATCTCTTTTTCCATTTCTTTTTTTTTAAATTGAGATTTTAATAAAAGTTAATAAAGAACTTGGATTTCCATTCATTCATCTTTTTCCATTTCTAAAGAACTTCGAAAATAGTGATCTAGCGGTCTAAGAACACATATCCCATTGGCAAGCTCATGAGTCATGCAGAAAATTGTCAATGTATATGTAGCACTTGAGATTACTTTCTAAAAAGCTGTAACTATCAAGTTGTTTTGCAATTTAAAATAATACAAAAATCCCACTACAGGGAAGAAATTCCATTATTTAATACTAATTCAATCATGTTCTCACTCCTTTTGTTGTTGTTGATTGCTGTCATTTCGAGCATGACTCATAGCGACCCTATGAACAAAAGGCCTGAAGCCTTTCTATGACTATCATCATTTATTAGAGTTCATAGAGTTTCCAGAGGCATGTTGTTTAGGAAGTGGATGCCACTCCTGCTTCTAAGTTCTCACACCTACACCCTTATAAATAAAAATTTCCATTATAATAATCTGTTGTTGTTGTTGTTAAGTGCCATTGAATCATAGACGACACATAGCAACCCTATGAATGAAAGGCCTGAACAATTGTATAACTTTCATTGTTTTTCCAAGTTCATAGAGTTTCCAGAGGCAAGTTATTTCAGGATGCCACTCCTGCTTCCAAGCTTGTTTTAATCGGAGAGCTTTACCAAACACTGTCCACCATGGGTAACCATTATCACATTTGATTCATCAGTGTTACAGTGTTTAGAATCACAGCAACCACCCCTCTGTACGGCAAATGGACAGACCAGTGCTATACCACTTAGAAGAATGTTTGACCAAAACCAAGTAAAATCAGGCTTGAGGGCTGCAGATTAAAATCACCCACTTTTGACTTGGTAGCATAACATTCTGTCTACCAGGCCCACAGAGCTCTATGCTGGTGTTTTTGTTGTTAAGTGCCATTGAGTTGCAAACGACTCACAGAATCAGGCTGCTCCAGACCACTGCCTCAAAATACATTAATTTAAGAATTTAATTATGTGCAATAAAGGCTTGTTCGTTTCTTGTTAGAAAAAAAAATTTAATTAAAGAAATGATCAGTACAGCAACATCATAGCCAATACCAGTCTTCTTTGTGAGGCATAACCGTTTTCTCATTATGTTTAAACCAGTCTGGCAGTATAGAAGAGGAAGTCAGTCTTTAAACAAGGCACTTGCCATTTCCTGTACCAGATGTAACTGCTCATCTCTGCACTGTCACAGCCCTGCCTTCCTCAAGCATATCATTTCAAATACAAATGTTAGATTATATTTTAGACATTTTCAGTTGTAAGGGGAAAAATACTTACAGGTTAAGCCAAATCTTTTGAATGCAGTCTGATATAATCTCCTTACACATACGTATTACTTAGAAAATAAATGGTTTTACAGCAAACTACACTGTATACATTGGCACCTCATACCAGATTTCCTCAAGCCAGGTGGATTAAAAAGGAGAAAAATGAGGGAGGCATAAGACAGAATTATACACACTGAAGCCAAAATAAGGGACTGAGCCTCAGAAACTATTTCTGGTTGTTACTTGTCATTGAGTCAATTCCAACTTGTGGCAGACCTAGCATGTGAAGATTAGAACTCGTTGGGTTTTACAGAGACAGATAACCAAACCTGAATTCTGAAGGGTCTCTAGATTATTCTGAATAGTAAGCCTTCCCACCAGTAATAGAACATTTAAACATTTGCACCACTCATGGATGCCTTCAAAACTCTTTGTAAGGTATTCTAAGTCAAGTTGTATGCACAGAGTGGTAATTAGGCTGTTTTCTACTCAGAGATCTCATCTCAATTAAAAAATAACCTGTTCTAAATTATACTAAATTGGGGAGCCCTGGTATCACATCTAGGAGATCTCACTCTGCTAAAACTAGACTTACGAGGATTTCTTCAGGGAGGCAACTAGCAGGATATCAAAGGGGCAAGAGATTTGATAATCACAGCTCACAAACATATGTGTTATCAACCTCATTATCACAGATACAGGATAAAAGGGTGAGAAAAGAACATAATCTCTGTTCATGTTGTGTCTGTATGTTGTCTGTCTCTCTCCCATATACACACATTCACACAGGCACATAAAGAGGTATCTGACTTTTGGATTAAACTTTTCTGCCTGCCAGCTTAGATGAATAGCTGCCAATTTAGAAGAACAAACTACACAAACTGGAAATATGTGCCCTTCATGCTCTGGGAATCAGATTTAAGAGTAAAAATTATCCAGAAAGCAGAGACCATCAAAGCCAATGTTGATGGCAGTGAGGGAGAGCAGCCTGCCACATAACATGCCCAGATGGGGCCCAGTGGGAGAAGCTTAAAACTGGCCACATGGCACTCAAAGATTTACACATCAAGGCCATGCTTAAGCCCTGGTTAGTCCATAAAAACAGATTGAAGCTTAGTGCCTGTTTCAGTCCCAAATGATCTTGCTCAAAACTCTAAAGATAACTACACTTTAAAACTTGACAGGAGGATTGGGGGAAAACTAAAAAAAGGGGATAAATAATGTACATGGCATAGAAACAGACAAGGGAGAGAATTGTATAAAAGGAATATATGATTAAGTATTATTGGTATGGCAAGAATAAAAGCTGCATAGTAATGTGGTCAGGGAGGGGGGACTGTATAACAATGAAAGAACTTTGTTTCCAAAGAAAAAAGTGAACTTGGGGGGCAGGGAAGAAAATGTGCACCAATGAATGAATGGAAATCTAAGTTCTTCATAAGCTTATAATAAAATATCAATAAGAAAAACACTTGCTGTCTGCCAATCTACCTGTCGCATTTTCACTCTTAATTTTTTTTTCTGAAAATTAAGTCACTCCTTCCACAAAGGCTGAGTTCCAAGGAAAACTAGAGAGTCCTTTTATTTTAAAAAATAATTTTCAAGCTCTACTCAATCCAGGAAACATTTACTGACTTGAGGATATTTCAGAACCTAGGACAGCAAACTGGGAGTCATCTGTTGTCAGGAGTGAGCTGAAAGAGAAGTCAAAAAGCACCAAAGTTGCTTACAAAGTTTGAAGAGAGAATAGAATGGACAAAGGGTAGCTAACATTTTTATATATGGATGATAGGAGATAGATATGTAGATATACACACACACACACACAAATGTGAAATTTTAACATTTGTTATATATGAATGATAGGATGATATGTGTTTATTTTCCTCACCTCTGTATATATGAAAAGTTACATAAGTACAGTTTTTATTTTTAAAAAACTAAGTGAAATTCAAAGAGCAGATATTAATTAAGGGAGTAAAGAATTAGTTCACACTCAAAGGCTTTATATTTGAATCTTGCCAATATTAAGAATCTCACTCTAAACAAACAAGGTGTAAAAAACCAGACTAGAAAAGGTAAGATGCTGTTTATTCATAAGGACTTTGTGAAAGAATCCAGCACTCACACACACCCCATTGCCAACTAATGGCAACTCCATTTACTCCAGTGTAGAACTGCACCATATGGTTTTATATGTTGTGCTGTTAACCAAAAGGTCAGTGGTTTGAATCAACCAGTCATTTCTCCTAGGAATAATGAAGCAGTCTGCTCCCTTTATGACTTACAGGCTTGGCAATTCAAAGAATGGTTGAAACCAACTCCAAAATAGTGGGTTTTAGTTTTGATTTTGTTTTACTCTTCAATCTTTATGGAAATGTATCTTCAAGACTTTGTTTTGTTGTGCCACTGGAATTGAACATAAACCATTTATGCTATCCAGAGACTTGATTCAACCACAAGATTTCTTTAAATATGCAGTGTCATCACTGTGGCTAACATGAGGTCTAATTCACTAAGCATGCTCTTTTTAGATGCACAGTTTTTTAGAAATACAACTCTCATTCAAAGTTCATTCTGTGGCACTCAATTAGGTTTTGCATTATATTACAGAAAGGAGCTTGAATCTGTGCCAGTTGAACTACTGACATTTGACAGAAGTGGGTAAATTAATCCATTTGTACAAGAAGAGGTCTGTGTGTGACTATTATCAAAAGACATGCATTTAAGCAAGTCATTTAAAGCTGTGTAACTCCATTTTCATGACAGTAGAATAGAAATACGGTCCTGTCTAACAGCTTTTCAAAGAATGCTGTGCTCTGTGTAGCCTTAGCCAGTACTTTGAAGCAAAATATTGAATGATAGCAAATGGGACTCTCTGATTGATTTGGTGGTGTTATCCCCTTAGAGCAGCAGTACTTCTTCAACTTTTCCTTGGGATGAGGGTAGGGGGGACATAAGGAGTCACTATAAGCTGGGATACACCCACTGGAAGCTGAGTGACCCTCACCATGTGCAACTTATACAAAACCACTCATAACTACACAACAGCCGAAGAGGAAATGTAACTTGAAGAGCATTTTTCTCTACAAGTAACTGATCCTCTGGGACTTTCACTTCAAACCTCTCAATTGTTTGAAGTATATAAAGCTTACATTAAAGGCCAGCCAATAATGCATCAAGAAATCAAGACTCTTCTCAGTAGAAAAAAATGGTTGCCCCAGTGTCATTCTCTCACACACAGGCCTCTTGTACAAATGGCTTCATTTACTCACATCTGAGACACTTGACCCAGCCAAGCTTGGCTTCCCTGAAGCCCTGGAAGCTGACATTCACATACATACTGTGTTTTTGTGTGTAGCATAGAGTTGGGGCCATTTCCTAGATTACCCTCCAGTAGGCTTTCAGAGAAATACACACATAGAAGGGTCAGTAACTGAAACTCCAAGCAGTCACCTCAGCTCTACTACATACAGTGCCATAACTGAAAGGCTCCAGTTTTGCCAGGAGGTGACTTAATCCACTTTTAGTTCTCCGAGTGCAGAAATTATCAAACAATATCATTAATATCACATGCAAGCAAGCTTCTGCTGAAAATTATCCAAATACAACTGAACAGCACATCAACAGGGAACTGCCAGATGTGCAGGCTGGCTTTAGAAGAGGCCATAGTACTAGGGACTATCTAGCTAATGTTAGATGGATCTAGCTAACATCTCGCTAATGTTAGATGGATCTTGGCTGGAAGCAGGCAGGGAGTACCAGAGGAATGTCTATCTGTGTTTCATGGATTATGCAAAGGCATTTGACTGTGGGGATCACAACAAACTGTGGCTGACTCAGAAAAATGGGAATCCCAAACACTTCATTGTGCTTATGTGAAACCTATACTTGGACCAGGAAGCTGTTCTCAAAACAAAACAAGGAAATATTGCATGGTTTAAAATCTGGAAGGGTGTACACCAGGGATGTGTCTTATCTCCATACCTTTTCAATCTGTATGCAGAACAGATTATCCCAGGAGGCTGGGCTCTATAAGGAGAAATGTGGCATCAGGATTGGAGGAAGAATTATAAAACACCTGCATTATGCTGATGACACAACTTTGCTTGCTGAAATTGAGGAGGACCTGAAGCCCTTGCAGCCTTCAATATGGATGGAAACTCAACATCAGAAAAACAAAGATTATCACCACTATGCCGATTAGCAGCATCATGATACCTGGTGCAGGGACTGAGAATGTTAACAGCTATAGTTTGCTTGGCTCCAGAATCAACACTCTTGAAACCAGCAGCCACGAAATCAAAAGACAAATTGCATTGGGAAAGTCTGCTGCCAGGGACATCTCCAGAGTACTTTAGAGCAATAATGTCAGTCTGGAGACTAAGGTGTGCCCGATCCAAACCATGATCTTCACAATTGCATGCTATACATCAGAAAGCTGGATAATGACTAGGAATAATAGAAGGGGAATTGATGCCTTCGAGTCGTGATGCTGGAAAATAGTATTGAATATACCATGGAGTGCTAGGAAAACAGACAAGTTCATCCTGGAGAGGGTGAAACCAAAGTGCTCCTTGGAGGCAAGGATTCTGAAGCTCTGTCTGACATACTTTTTGGATATGATGCAAGGAGGGACCAGTCCTTAGAGAGGGACATCATGCTTTGGGAGGGTGGAGGGATGCAAGAGAGAAAGATCCTCGATGAGATGGATTGACTCAGCAACTGGGATAATAGGGTATGTGCGTCAGAGACAATAAGTTTGGCTCAGGATAGAGCAGGGTTCAGAACTCTTGTACAGAGAGTCACTATGAGTCACAGGCAACTTGATGGCACATAAAAACAGCAACAACAAAAGTTTGTAGCAAGCAATCCCCTTGACACCTTGTTGTTGTTGTTGTTATGTGCCATCGAGTCACCTGTGACTCATAGCAACCCTATTTACAACAGCCCTAAACACTACCCTATACTGTGCCAATATCACCATTTCCGACACATCTGCCCCCATTATTACCCCAGTCACTGAATCAATCCATCTCATCAAGGGTCTTCCTCTCCTGTACTGTCCCTCCACCCTCCCAAGCATGACATCCCTCTCCAAGGACTGGTCCCCTCCTTGCAACATGCCCAAAGTATGTCAGACAAAGCTTCAGAATCCTTGATTCCAAGGAGCAGCCTGGCTTCACCGTCTCCAGGACAAACCTGTTGACCCCTTAGCTAACTGGGGTGTTGTGTTTTTTTTTTTTTCCTTCAGGGGTTTTTTTTGGTGTTTTTGTATTTAATTTTATTTTATTGGTTTGCTTACAAAGTTTGTATATATTGTGTTTCACACTATCCTTCATTCACATTATGTTCCATACAATCATTCTCATACATTATGCTTTATAAAATTAATCACCATTGGACCTTGCCCATCATTACCCTGTCTTTTTGCTCAGATTCTTTCCATTTACTTTCCCCCCTCTCTCCACCCACCAAACTGTGCAACCCTGTATTTTTACCCCTACCTATCCTCATCCCTCCACTCCCACCCCTTCCCTGCTTTGAGTTTTCCTAGCTCACCTTTTGGTCACAACATCCCAAAATCACAGCACAAACTGAGAAGAGGTTATGGAGGTGGAGGTCTACAGTTCCTCCCACTCTCCATAGTTTATGAATAATCTCTTCTTCAAGTGAGACCATTAAGGCCCCAAACAAGAGGTCCTCTGATCAGAGAAATTTCAAAGTCTCAGAGAGCTCTATGGAAAATGTCCTGTCTCCAGCACTCTAGGGAGAGAAAAAAAAATCTGAGGATCACTCACAAGAGCTCTAGTTGAACTCAATGTTAGTGAAGGTATATAGGGAGAGAAATGATCTCTAAGGTAACCAGTTAAATGCCAATAAGGAATTATAATAAATTAGCAAATACTAATTTAAACTCTTTTCTACATAGGGTTTTCTAAGGCCTGTTATTTCGGAAGTGGACAGCCAATCCTTCTTCCTAGTCTGTCTTAATATGTGCTTTGGGGGGTTTTTTATAATAGTATCTGACAGACAAGTGTTTTACAGAAAAGAGCAGATGAAAGACATTTATCTAATTAGAAAAATTACCAATAGATTCAATGTTGCTACCCACCCTTGCCACGTGTATTTTGACCCACCCTGTTCCCTACTCCACCACCATCCCTTCCTACTTCTGCCTACACCATTCAACACCTCTCTCCCCTTGACCAGCCCTTGATGTGATGGCTTAAGTCTCAAGCCATCAGGATTTCTGTGATTCTGAACACCTCATGCTGCTGCCAGTCTCTTATGATGTGGCTAGTATCACTTCAGTTTAAAAGTCTCTAAGTAAAACTGTCAGGTACAAGTATCAAGGATGGTTTCTTTTCTCAGAAAGTTCTGAGAAAAAGTCCTTTGTCTTGAACTTCAACTCCAGGATTGACTTCTTGTAGGTTAATACCTCTTCTCTTCCCTTGGGCCCAAAACCATTTTAAAGAAAGGTGACCAGACAGAGTGCAAAAATAACCGACCAATATCATTATTATCACTTGTAAGCAAGATTCTGCTGAAAATTATCAAAAAATGACTGAAGCATCATGTCAACAGAGGCATGCAGGCTGGATTTAGAAGAGGTCATGGTACTAGGGATATTATAGCTAATGTTAGATGGGTCTTGGCAGAAAGCAAAGAGTACCAGAGGCATATCTATCTGTGCTTCATTGACTATGCAAAGACTTTTGACAGTGTGGATTACAACAAGCTATGGCTGACTTTGAGAAGAATGGGAATCCCAGAACATTTGTGCTTATGCAAAACCGATACTTGGACCAGGAGGAAGTCATCAGAACAGAGCAAGGAGACACTGCACGGTTCAAAATTGGGGAGGGAGTCCACCAGGGATGTATTCTGCCTCCAAACCTTTTCAATCTGTATGCAGAATAGATGATCTGGGATGCTGGGTTGTACGAAGAGGAGTGTGGCATCAGGATTGGTGGAAGATGCATCAACAACCTACATTATGCAGATGACACAACCCTGCTTGCTGAAACTGAGAAGGACCTGAAGTGCTTGCTGCTGAAGGTCAAGGACTGCATCCTTCAATATGGATTGAAGCTCAACATCAAGAAAACAAATACTTTCACCACTGTGTCAATTGGCAGCATCAGTACGGATGATGGAGAGATTGATATAGTTAACCATTTTAGTTTGATTGGCTCCACAATCAACAAACACTCTTGGTACCAGCAGCCAGGAAATCAAGAGACAAATTGCATTGAGAAATTCAGCTGTCAGGGACCTCTCCACAGTACTGAAGAATAATGATGTCAGGCTGGAGATTAAGATGTGCCTGATCCAGTCTATAGTCTTCACAATTGTGTGCTATGCATCAGAGAACTGGACAGTGACTAGGGATGATACAAAAAGAATTGATGCCTTTGAGCTGTGGTGCTGGAGAAGAGTATTGAATATACTATGGACTGCTAGAAGAACAAATAGATTTGTCCTAGAGAGGGTGAAGCCAGGCTCCTCCTTGGAGGCAAGGATTCTGAAGCTTCATCTGACATACTTTGGGCAGGTTGCAAGAAGGGACCAGTTCTTGGAAAGGGACATCATGTTTGGGAGAGTGGAGGGACAGTGCAGGAGAGGAAGACCCTCGATTCAGTGATTAGGGTAGTGGTTTAGGGCTCTTGTACATAGGGTCGCTATAAGTCACAAGTGACTTGACTACAACAACAATGTTAGCTCAATTCTGTGAAGTTGTGTGGGGAAGATAGTGGAACAGTTTGTTCTGAAACACATCTAACAAGCAGATCTCCTTTGGGAAATGTCCTACCTCAGGTAAACGTCAGATAGGCCCAAGTGCAGGCAATGAGTGGCTGGAGTGTATTTCCTGGTTACCTTGTTATTTTTTTTTCCCCTGGAGAAAACTGGAGTGATCATGCACTACAAAATATGGTCTGCATCCTTTTTCATTGCTTCCTCTTATATAGTCACTTTTCACCCTTAAGGATAAGACAAATCCTTCCAAGCCCTCACTGCAATTTTAAAAAAGAAACTTAAAATTAAAAGTTGCCACTGACTTGGGGAGGGGAAAGAGAGGGTGAGGGCGTAAAATGTGCAACAATGAATTCATGAAAATTTAACTTTTGTTAAAATGACAATTAAAATTAAAAAAATTATTTAAAAAAAACAAAATGTGAAAAATAAAACAGCAAGAACAAAAATTAAAGTTGCCACTGTGTTGACTCTGACTCAAGGTAACCCCATGAGTGTCAAAATAGAACTGTACGGTTTTCAATTTCCTGGAAGGAGATTGCCAAGCCTCCCATTAGTGATGCCTCTGGGTGGGCTTAAACCTCCTCCAAGTTTTAGGCAGATGTGTGAACTCTTGTAAAGCAAACTAATTTAAAAAAATTGAAAAGATAAAATATTCACCAAAAGTTTCCTTTAATTGGGAGTGAAACTTTTTTTCATGTCTATGCAGACCAGTCTCATCATACTTATTAATTTTATAAGAATTTCTGAATTCCTCATCTAATATGTTTGCAGCCAGTTTTCTAACTCTAAGCCAGAATTTCACTCAAATAATTGCAAACCTCTAACTTTAAAATTCTTTTATAAGGATCAAAGTGGGCTGAGTTTCTTCACCCACCCCTTTTCTTTTCTTCAAAGCCTAAATGATGTTCTACTTTTATTATTTGCACTAAGATGACCATCCCTTCAGACATTTTGTGGGATAATTGGAAGTATACAGTTTGGTTTGCTACATACATCATTGCTGGGCACTCTTCCATTGCTACTATTCTGCTACCTGTCAAATTGTTGGGTGAGTGGCCATTAACACTTCATCCACATACCCCTTACAATATCCTGTATAAAAGGTACCAAAAATGTGCCCTTAAAAGGTAGAAAATAGAAGAGACAATTCAAGAGTAAGTTTCAGATGAAAATCCAAATCCCTACACATCTTTAAGTAAGATTCTGGAAGTTCTTGCCCTCTATCACTCAGTGTTGTCAGCCCTGAAACTTCCCACAAGAGAATACTAAAGTTAAAAATGTCTCATTAGAGAGTGTTTGAGCCACTTCACTCATTTTCGGGGCAAAGAAAGAGGGCCCATTCAATTCTTCATTTGCAGTAGAGGGACTTGGTTACGTTTGTTCCCTGACAGTAACCAGGGCTTGGGTGACAAAACGAGTCATTCCCAAGTTGTTATAGTAATTGTTGTGAGTCACTGTTGAGTCCGTTCCAACTCACAGAAATTCTGTATGCAACAATATAAAACCCTGCTTGATGCTGTTCTTTCCTCACTATCTGCTGGCTTGAGCACAGTGCAGGAATAGTGGCATGCAAAGGAATAGCATTTTCCAACATTCAAAAGTACCCAGTAGGCATGCCTCCACTCCATAAGAAGAAAAATTATTTGGCATAAAAAGGAAATTTTCAACAAAATCTGGAATATTTTTAAGAAAACTTTTATAAACTCATAAGTTTACATTTTCTTTTTTAATCTTTTTATTTTTCAACTTCCTTTCATCTCCTCTCTGCTTTTTTTCTACTGTCTCACTCTCCTTTCTCTCATTCACTCACTCAACTTATACACTCAATCTTTGATCCACTAAATAAACTACAGTAGCAAGGAATACACGTCTCACCCTTCACTGAAAATATTTAAGACCATCGCTGACAACACTAATTTTACAAAAACTATCTGTAAACAGCAAAGGTATCCTCCACTTTGCCTTCTCGAATTTGCGTACAAAATTAAAAAAAAATCCATGTCACTGATTTTCTCATATACAATAGGATACTAGTAAATAATGATGCAATACTAAAAAGCTGAGTTCCAATCCTCTGAGCTAGTAGTGCTTCATTCTCTTGATGTTACCTACCTAATATTTAAAATCTTGCTCCTTTTACTTCCTTGGACTGGGAATGTTCAGAGGAACATAGATTTATGCAATGATATAAAAGTTACCTTCAACTCTGCATTGAACATTGAGAGGTCAGAAGTAAATCTATGTATTAATTATGGTAGGGGCTGTCATGGAAAGTCTAAGAAGTACTCCCTAAAGAATTGACAGAGTAACATGTGATTAGAAAGGATATTGTGTTGCTCAGCAATGAAATTATGTGAGTGATCCTGACTTTCCAACTAGACTGTGAATGCACTGAGGGCAAAAGCTAAGCTTCTGGGTTTGTTTGGTTTTTAATTATTTTAGGTCCTCATGATACCTGCCAGACAGTTGAGCACAAGGTGGATATTGAAATATGGTTAATTTGAATAAACACCATGTAGGTAAATTTCAAAGCATTCTAGGGTAGAAAGAGCACAGAGGTTATGACACCTCTGTAATGAGATGCTTCTATAAATAGATCTATGGCTGATGAATTAAAAATTAAAAAGAAAAATATAGCTTGCTGCTGTTGAGTCATTTTCTACTCATAGTGACCCTCCACTGGAAATTCTGAGGCTGTAAGCCCTTAAAGGAGGAGACTGTCTATCTTTCTCCAAGACAGTGCAGCTGGTGGATTTGAATTGCCAACCTTTCAATTAGCAGCTGATATATTATGAGCTATGCCGCTATGACTCCTTACAGCTAATGAAGAGGGTATGTTTATTACAAAGTAGTATCACTACTTAAACAGTTACTGACCTTTGGCTCTAATCTGGAGAGTAACAATGTAGACACATGCTCAGGAAGGATCTGTAACTTTGAATTGAAATTTTCAGTTTACTTGTCTATTTCCCTATAAGTTTGCTTAGGTCTAGGATCAAGTGTTTATCTTTTTATCTTCAACAAATAGCAATGTCTGGTTAATTTTAAGAGCATCATAAATGTTAGTGGATTAACTATGTTAATATTAGTAGATAAATAAATGAATAATTTGATGAAACAATGTGAATAAAAAGAAAAGTGACCTAACAAAATTTAGAGAAATGTTCAGAAAATCATGCGTTTATTACACTATAGCACTTGCCAATTTAGGCCATGATTACTTTGTAAATTATAGTTTCTCATATGTATTAATTAACTGAAAACAATTAATAGTTAGGAAATAAATCACTATCCTAAAAATAGAGAATGTCCCATCGCAGCCTGTAGCAGCATTTATCAATCTCCCATTAACTCATTTGTTTTGTCTGCTAAAATGTATGTTTCTTAAGCTCAGAGACTTTTTCATTTTTCCACTCCTAAAGGCCATGTCTCCCTAGCAGTTCATATCCACCATCAGCTCCAAGGGAGAAATACAGGAAATTTCCTGTCTAATTTACAACCTCTAGAAAACTCATGAAGGGTCAATTATGAGTCAGTTCCAATTTGACAGCAATGAGTTTGAGTTGTAACAACAACAAAGTCTATAAAAATTGGCATCCAGATAATGCTAAAGACATCACCACTCAAGAATTGCATTAGGAAAGTCAACTGTCAGAGACTTTTCCAAAGTACTGAGAAGCAATGATGTCAGTCTGGAGACTAAGGTGCACCTGATCCAGGCCATAGTCTTTGAAATTACTTGCTATGTATCAGAAAGCTGGACAATGACTAGGGATAATAGAAGGAGAATTGATGTCTTTGAGCTATGGTGCTCGAGAAAAATAGTGAATATACCATGGACAGCTAAGAGAACAAACAGGTTCATCCTGGAGAGGGTGAGATCAGGCTGCTCCTCGGAGGCAAGGATTCTGAAGCTTTTTCTGACATACTCTGGACATGTTGCAAGAAGGGACTTGTCCTTCGAGAGGGACGTTATGCTTGGGAGGATGGAGGGACATCACAGGAGAGAAAGAGCCTCAATGAGATACATCAATTCAGTCACTGGGGTCATGGGGGTAGGTGTGTCAGAGACCATAAGATTGGCACAGGATAGAACAGGGTATAGGGCTGTTGTATATAGGGTTGCTATGAGTCGCAGGTGTCTCAACAGCACATAACAACAACAACAACAATAACAACAACAAAGCATTCTACATAGTCCATTTTCAGGAGTTTCTGGCATAGAAGAAATAGAGAACTTGGTTGCAGGTATAGATTAACTTGGTCTGGTACATTCTCTGCAGAATGAGCCTCTTTCCCTTTCTGAATGGATTTATCAATTAAACTCTCCATGACTACAAATTGAAAACACATACCTAACTTCATAACACTATAGTATATACTGCTTTGGTTCTCCTAGCCTTACACACTAGATCTGTGTAACACCATGTTTAACAAGGAAAGCATTTAACTTTGTGAATCAGGGATAGGACTATAGCTTAAACTTTAAATGGTGGGGTTGTTATGTGTCAGAACTGACTCAGAGCTGACATTCCAGCAGATTTTCAGAGACAGTAAATTGTATAAGAGGAGATTGTCCATCTTTCTTCCACGGAACAGCTGGTGGATTTAAACCCTGTTCCTTTGGAATTGCAGTACAGCTTCTTATAACTAGGCCACCAGAGCTTTAAATAACTATTGTAAATAATTGAAGCAACACTCTGCTTCACTCTTCCCATGGGAAAATTTCAAAAAGGACACTGAAACTATTCAGACATGTTTCAGACTCTTCTAAGTATGTCACAGACAAAAGAATGTTGATTTCTCTAGTGCCTTGATTTGATTTAAATGATGATCAAACCCTTTTATTCAGCATTTTGTCTGTTCCACAATCATCAGCATTCTCAGCAAATAAGCCAACAATCTTGGCATATTTTTCCTCCATTGTTTAGATGGTTACTATGAATAGTCCAGCCAAACCACTTTGTAAGTTTTACCTACATAAAATCAACTTAAATTATTCTTTAGTTATAAGTGACAAAGAAAGCACCTTCAGTCGTTCAGGGCATTGTAATGGTGATTATCCAACTGTTGTGTAATGAAGATATCTGGCATTTGTGGCATGTTTATGAGAGTCAGACTATTCATATTACAGCATGTCATATTATTCCTTAGAACAAATTTGCATGGTAGATGTGTCCATTTTATAGATGAGGAAAACAGAAATTCAGAGTGGTTCAATTTTAAGAGGGGAAACAGAAAATCATGATCTATCTGATTCTGCTAGAAGGTTATAACCATGTCAATCTAACACAATACTGGACTTTCATATTCTTATTTGTAGATTTATAGGTTGAAAATATTTATTTTGTTGCTAACTGAATATTAACAGTTTCTCACTGAGAGCACTGCTGTTTATTCCTAAAATTCTATTGGAAGTATTTTGCAGGGACCAAGAATAGCAACTAATTTAAACAGTCCTAAAAATTCTTTGACCTACAAAATTAATAGCAATACTATGAAGGCATTTCATATGTATTATTGACTGACTATTTCAGACTAAATTATTCCTAAGGCTGAAAGGTGGATCTAAAGCATACTCGACAGGAAATGTAAAGCCCTGGGAAAGTCCTCCCTCTTTTGCTGACATATTCTGTGACTCTGAATAAGACATTTAGCATATCTAGACTTCAATTTCATCATCTATTGAAGAGCTATCTATCAAAATAGTTGATGGTGGAAAATGAAACATGACAGTGCTAGTAAGGCTTATTAGCACTGTGAATGTGCTCTCCAGGCGTGCCTATCTATTAGTGCACTGAAAGACAAACACTCTCCATTGTATCAAATTTCCAAAGAGAAATTTAAGCAGTTCATGGAAAAATGAAATCAACTTAAGACCTTTTAGTTCTAGCCTTCTACCCACTCACCTACCATCACCCACACATACCATCCCAATTATTCTGAAATATTTCAATAGCCAAAAACATTTGACCTCATTGGGTTTGTTTTTTTTAAAATGACTTCCATTTGAAAACATACATTCACAGTAAAGTTAAATAGAACTGACTCAAATGCATAATTAATGCCTAGAATTTCCATAATTAATAAGTTTCAACTTTTTCATCTATCAAGGGTTGCCACTAGTACCTCCAAAAAGTGGCAAAGTTGTTTTTTGTTTGATTTGTTGGGTTTTTCCCTTGCCTCCCTTTAACCAGCTTATTTACAATTTAGGCAAGATGCCAAAAATCAGTAGTATGAACAAAGAAAAAGCAACAGGTAACTGGTCCCAGAATATTGAAGGGTTTCATACATTTTCAATTCTACTTGGCTCTTTAAAAGTCATTGTAACAGACTAGTATCACTGATTGGCAAGCATATTTACAAGCAAACCAAAGCCAAATGCATTATTACTGAGTTGATTCTAACTGAATTGACTCATAGATACTCCATGAGTTTCAGAATAGAATTGTTACTCCATAAGGTTTTAAAGAGCTATAATCTCTATAATCTCTGGTGGCCTAGTGGTAAGAATCTGTGCTGCAATCCTGAAGCCACACAATTCAAGCCCACCAGCTGCTTCACAGGAGTAAAATAGGCAATCTCCTCCATTTCGATTAACTGCCTCTGAAATCCACTGGAGGATCTGGGTTGCTTCTGACTGATGGTACTCAACAACAACAATCTTATAGAAGTCAGGCCTTGCTTCCATTGTATGTCTGGGTGAATTTGAACCACCAACCTTTTGGTTAGTGGCAAAATGCAAACTATGTGCCTTACCCAGAGACCTATATTTGTAATGCAAAAAATGTATTGCCTTCAAGTCTTTTTGCACTCATAGTAACTTTACAAAACTGAGGAGAATGGCCTCATAAGATTGCCAAGCAATCTGTACAAAAACAGATTGTCATATCTTTCTCCTGAAGGGCATCTGGTGGCTTCAAAGTGCAGATATTTCAACTAGCAGGTGAGTACTTAACCCCACTGCTGCCAATGCTTCTGATATTTGCAATAGGGAGAACAAAATTGCAACATACCAGGATACTACTCAGAGGTTCCCAGAGCTCTGAGCTCTTGGACTCCCATTCACAACAATCACCCTACAAAGGCTTAATACATTATTAGATTACTCTTTTCCCTGGGAAGCACTGGTGGCAAATCTTGACTATGGAAGAGAGATTAGGCAGACCTGTTCTCCATTCCTGCCAGTATGGAGGTTTCCAGAGAGCAGTGGGGGAAGGGAAGAAGGCTTGAGGAGTTCCATGCAAAACAACTTAGGTGCACTCACCTCAGGCAGAGGCACACCATTAACAATCAGGTCTGGCTGCTGGGGTCCCTGGCTGTTGAAAGAGTGATGGTAGATGTGGTTAGCGCTGGGATTTCGATTTCTAGTATTATTCTGGTTCTCCACATTCAGAAGGGTACTCTCAGACCGGCGGCAGCCCAGGGGCAGCGTCTGCTGGTGATAGTCGAAGTAGTTGAGGGATGAAGTCAGGGAGGAGCAACTGACAACGTTCATCTTGTCTGTCTCCTCCACATCCCGGGGTACAAGGCGGATGTCATTCTTACAGATTTTTTTCTTCTTGCTTGATTTCTTTTGATGCCCATAGGAGTACTCAGCGATTCTATGTGACAGAAAATGCAGCATTAATTGTAAACACCCTCCCAAACCATGAACAGATTAATAAACATTAATCACCCCAGAGGGTTGCACCCTGTATCTGCTCCAGCTCCTTATTCTGGTGCATTACATCATCAGGTTTCCTCCTGTGCTTTTTACATGAAAAAACAAACTGAAGGCCATAAAATTTTCCTATTAAGTAGATAGTAACCGTCTCACAATCTTTCCTTTCCCGTTAAGAAAACTACATGTGTTCACACTTTAGAGTTTCTCATTGTGAGTGGGGAAAATAGCAGGGGTGGGAGAGAGACAGGGAAGGTGAGCCTATGGGAGAAAAAACACACAAGAAAATGCTCATAACTGGAGCTTCCCTAGAATCAAAAGGAACTCCTGGGTGAAATAAGAAGCAAGTTCCAAATTTTTTTTCAGAATTTTTTTTATTTTAATGAAAGTTTACAGAGACTTTGGATTTCCATTCATTCATTGTTGCACACTTTAATGGAAGAGGAGATAAAGGCAAATTAAAAACAAACCACTTGCCAGTTCCTCCAGGCATTTGGAATAAGGTAAACATAAACAGTTTCAGTCAACTTCCTTTAAAATTGACTAGATCATGTTTGGACTAGGGTAGAAAAGACCCCATCCTTTGACATTGCCTTATTAGCTTTTCCACATCCTCCTTCTTGATGCTGCCCTAGCCCTGCCCATCCACTCCCCTCTCCTCTGAGAAGAAGATGATAGCCAAACCTGTTTGGAAGAGGGGAAATGCCTTTTTTACCTCTTTCCCCTTAGGCTCACTTTCTTTTTTCTTGCTCCTTGCTAATGAGAGAAACCAAGATGCAATGCAGGCACTTGATGTTTGTTCTTTTATAAAACAGCCAAGGAGACAAGTGATGGTTAAACAATTACTGCAAAGGAATTTAAAGGATAGTGCATTCAACATCCTTCTCCATTCAGGTGTACCTACAAGCAGCTGTGCTGCAACTGAAATATAGAGTTTGATTTCATTAAAACTGACACAGACCCAATAATGTACACCAAAGACACCAAGCACTGTGAGACTGTCAGAATAAATACATTAAAATGGAGCTAGATTCTCAAAATAACTTATTGCCGCATATATGGTTCAGCTTATTATTTAGAAAGTCAATCTCTAGGCAATAATCAGTAAAACAATAGGGTAATAAATAATATATGTTGATCTTTTACAGAAAAGATAGCCTGTATTATCTCTTGACAAAGTTAGTTATCTGACTACAAAAAGGAAACACAATTCAAGCAGCTTTTACAGATTCTCTCACAAGTCTCATAAATTAATGCACTTGAAGAAGAGGCTCTGCAGAGGCTGGTAAGAAGAAACCTCTCTCAAATCACATGAGAAGACAAGTTCTTGAACTTCTGATTTCCACAGAGTCTGAGCAAGTGAAGAAATTGCAGACAGACAGAGGTAAATGCTTACATTATCTGCAGGATCTGCCTAATGCTTAGCAACTGAGTTTCCCTCATCCTCTGTGCCCAGGCAGAATCGCAATGATGGCAAGCTGATGTTACTGGGGCATAAGAGCAGATAAAATTCCAAAAACCCTGAGACTGCAGTTGCTTGTTGCTTGGTGGATTTTTTTCCCCCTCCCTAGTCTGTTCATAGAATTAATGGAAAGTTCTAATCATTTTGTTTATCCCTAATGGGTAAGTCCCACAATGGCAGGCCCAATATTACTAGCTGAAACATTCATTGTGCCTTCAGTATTGACCAACCGTACTTTATTAATCCTAAACCATTATAGGAAACAAAGTATTTCCAAACCTCACATTAGGGTAAAGTTGATGGACACCAAGATTTTCTCCATCTACCGAAAATTCAAATGCTTTTATATCTGTTCAATGATCCCTCTGTCAAACTCTCTGAAAGAGCTCTCACTTCTAGTCATACACTACCAAGAAGTGGCAAAGCCTTCAATATCTTCATTTCAAGTGACTTTCTTTTTCATCAAGGAATGGATCCTATGCATTTACTCCATACTTAGAAAGATGGCTTTAAAAGAGTCCTCTCTATAATAATCTCCATATAAAGAAAATTTATAAACTCCACATTTTTCTTTTGTAAAAAATCACCAGTCATAGTCACAGGTTTCAAAGGTAAAAACAATATTAATTTCCATTTTTCCCATTTGAAATGACTCAATGAAGAAGGAAAGAAAAGTCACAGTCAATTCACTATTAACAGGATTAAAGCATTTATGAGGCATTGCAGCTGCTCTTTTATGGCACCTGATTGATATTCATGTGTGGTTAGTATTTGTCTACTAACTTGTGTAGCACAGAGAATAGTAAAAGGGAAACAATAATTGCATAGCTGTTGCGTATTTGGAGGACTCTGATTCACAGAAGTGTGCATCTCAGTGTCAAATACATATCAGACCTACAGGAACATGTTTTGACTGATTAACATGCAAGGGGAGACGGCACAAAAGACACACTGGATGTGTAGTTGTGTAGAAAACACGCACACACACCTTTTATTGGAAAAGCAGCATCATTCATTTTCAGTAAATTAAAGAAACATTTTTTTCTCAACCATTTTTATGAGACACTGCAGGAAAAGGATTGCATATATATCCTAAATAGATTCTAGAAGTACTTCAACTTATTTATTCTACCGAATTGTAAAGAAGGGCTTCAGCAAGACCCTCTAAGGTGGTTATCAGGAAATCCTTTTCTAATACTAGGTGGCATTTGAGTTTCTACACTTCTATGTTCTCTGCCTCTCTCTCTCTCATACACATACAGAACCTGAACACACTTCATGAGAATAGCCATAGCGATATTCACTGGTAGAGAGTAGATCTTAATGCCACAGCAGACTTCCTTATTAAAAGAAAGTACCATCAGCTCTAGAAGATATCTACTCCAGCATCTAGATGCAAAGTCTAATCCTCTCCTGAGATATTTGGCCAATCAATCAGATATTTGGAAAACATATCTGGCAGGATTTCACTTTAATATCCAGGTGTTTGTGGATGAATACAAAGCAAGTCAAGGATAAACTTTTAAAAAAAACAAACCACTAATCATTTGTTTCCCCACACACTCCTGATCTTTCTTCCTCTACTCAGTTTCCCATTTTGGACACCCATACTCAGGTTTTTTTCTGAAGCTCTTCTCTACCCCCAGGCTGGACTACTCCCTCTCCTTTTAGTACCTGTCCTCAAACGTAGTTGAGATGCAAAGTCGAGTTGTGATGCTTGCTGGTATTGCTAAAAAGAAGCATCTCAATCTCTCACTCATTCACTTTTTATCTGCCATAATTTCATGCAGACAGCTGTGCAAATTTTCAAATGATAATTGCTTTTCTACTTGTCATCATTATATGACAGAATTCATTGGAACAGTAAATGACTGTCTTCCAGCAAATTGTCAGATCAAAATAATTGATTCATTGGGCTACCACAAATTTTCCTATCTTCCCACCCGACACCCCTCCCAGGCCTGCCTCCAGGCCCAAAATAAAGAAGCAGGATAAGAAGGCTGTGTGCAATTAAGAAGGAAACAAAAACACTAGGATTTTTCACAGGGCTATATAGCCTTAATCATGCAGAACAAAGAAAGAAAAGTTGGCTTTACCTGCAGTTGTAGGTCCGGATCTCTTTATTGTCTCGCTTGCACTTAATCGCCACGAAGATCATAGTGATAAAGAGGATGCCTGCAATAGAGCCTAGGGCGATAATGAATATCAGGGACAAGTTCACTGAGCCCATAGACTCTTGAGCATCAAGAGCAGGGGACAAGTAGATTAGTATGAGCGCAGAGGCAGAGAGGGAGGTCTTCCCATGGTCATGAGCAACCACAATAAGTTCATATGAAGCCTTGGAGCTCTCACTGAAGGTACGGGTTGTTCTGACTTCGCCATTGACTTGATCAATTTCAAAGAATCCTCGGTCCCCTTCGGTCATGTCATAGGTGACTCGGCCATTCTCACCCTCATCGTAGTCATCAGCCTTGACAACAGTCACCAGGTAGCCTATGACAGTGTTTCGGGGGATGTAAACTTCAGCTGTGCCATTGATCAGAGGCGGGGTGGTGATGACTGGGGTATTGTCATTGACATCTAAAATTATGACCCTCACTGTGGCATTGCTCTGCAGCGAGGGCAGGCCCCCGTCCTTGGCGAGTACCTTGAATTCGAACGCTTTGGTCTGCTCATGGTTGAAGGAGCGCAGCGCGTAGATGTCCCCTGAGTTGGGGTTGATGGAGACATAGGTGAAGACAGGCATGTCCCGCACCTGTGAGGGCACAATCTGATAGGAGACACTGCCATTAAGCCCCAGGTCAGGGTCACGGGCAGACACAGAGAGGAGATAGGCACCAGGAGTGTTGTTCTCCTGCACGATGACCTGGTAGTAGGGCTTCGAGAAGTGTGGATGGTTGTCATTCTCATCCGTGATGCGCACTGTGAAAGACTTGGCACTCTGTAGCATAGGCACGCCACCGTCGCGTGCCTGGATCGTCAGGTTATACTGATCATGCTGTTCTCGATCCAGCCGTCCATCCACGAGGATAGTGGAGAAACTTTCATATTCCTGCAGCCGAAAAGGTACATTGCCTAGCAAACGGCACTGCACACGCCCATTGAGGCCTGAGTCTCGGTCAGAGACCCTTACCAGTGCAATCACATAGCCTGGGGGGGCACTCTCACTCACCTCCACCAGCTCGCTGTTGACTGAAAGTAGGTTGATGACAGGTGGATTGTCATTAGTGTCCAGCACGCTGACAGTTACCTTGCAGTGTGCCGGGATAGAGTTGGGTCCCAAGTCCTTGGCCTGCACGTCCAGTTCATATACGTGACCCTCTTCATAGTCAAGGGTGCCAGTAACCGTCACTAGGCCACTGTGTGGGTCGATCTGGAAGAGCTCACTAGTATGGTCGTTGACATAGCCATAGAAAGAGTAGACCACCTGGCCATTGGTGCCTTCATCTGGATCACTGGCATTGAGGTGGATGACAGGTGTGTTGGGAGGTGAGTTTTCTGGCACAGTCACAGAGTAGGCGGACTCACCAAATACCGGATTGTTGTCATTAGAGTCAGTCACCTTGATGCTAAGACCCATGGTGCCCAGGTGAGGCGGGTCACCACCATCAAGTGCAGTGATTCGAAAGTTGTAGTGTGACTGCATCTCTCGATCCAGGCTCTTTTCAACCACAAGTTCAGCAAATCGTGAGCCGTCACCGCGTGTCTTGATCTCCAGGCCAAAGAGCTCGTTGGGTGTGAGCTCATAGGATTGCACACCGAAGCTACCAGAATCTGGGTCAAAGGCGCTATCCAGCGGGATGCGTGTGCCAGGGCTAGCAGCCTCAGAGATTTCTAACTCGATCTGTGCTGCGGGGAAACTGGGTGCATTGTCATTCAGGTCCTTGATTTCCACTTTAATCACGCAGATTTCCATAGAGCTAGACATGACCTCTAGCGAGATGATACATTTTGGGCTTTGGCGGCAGAGCAGGTCGCGGTCGATCTTCTGCTTGGTGACCAGCAGACCTGAGCTGGGGTTGATGTCTACCAGATGCGGAGCTGAGTTGGATACCACACGGAAGGCAGAGGCCTGTCGTGAGTCCAGCGCAAAGCCTGCCTCATGTGCGTCCTTGGCCACATTGGCGATCACAGTCCCAGCACGCTGCTCTTCCTCTACCGAGTATTTGAGGTTAATGAGGGCAGCCGCCTGCGTCCACAATACAGCCAGCAGCAGCAGCATTGGTAACAAGAGTGACTCCATGGTTGCTAGGGGCTCAACCTGGCCTCGCCTCTCCACACCCAGCTGAGATGGACGCCGCCAGCGCTCCAGCTTCCCGCTGGCTGGGACAGCCTGTTGCACGGGTCCTGGGGCCCTGGAGGTCTCAAGAGGAGTCCCGCCCAGGGCTGCCCAGCGTTGTAGCGGAGATACCAGCACCGGCTCCAATGCTGAGGTGGCAGCAGGTTTGGTGAGGGGTTGGGAGGAACCCAGGGGCTCCAGGAGGCTGTGGGAGCGCCGCGTGGCCCCAAGCCCCCTCCCTCCAGCCCGGCTACTCAGTTTCCACCCTTCAGTGTTAGCTGGGTGCGACTGGCCACAACGGCGGCAGGCGTGGGACTGCAGCTAGGGAGGAGTCTGTGTAGTCCCTGTGACGCGTGACAGGGTCCAGACAGTACTTGGGGAGAGGGGAGAAAGAGTGATTGGGGCGGAGCGTCTCAGGCACTGACCAGTCCGCTGCAGTGTACTGGGGCTATTGAGCGCCTTGTCTGTGCACCTGGCATGCGCAAAGATCTCCCCAGCACTCCCAGCTCACTGCAGAGAGGACGCGCCTGTAAAGCGCTCTCCGAGGTCTAGAGGGGCTCTTCTCTATAAGGCCTGGTGGGAGGAAAGGGGTTACAGAAGAGAGCCTGAGCTGCTGCCAAGAGCCGCAGGTGCCCAAGGATCTGACTGAGCGGGATGGTGGTGCTGGAGCCAGAGAGAAGGGGGGTGGGGAAGAAGACTGCCAAGGCTAGAGCTTGCACTTTTGCACTGAGATTGGTTTTAGGTGGTTTTAGGGGTGTGTCTATCGAGGATTCGAGGTGGGCATGAAGTCCCCCACAAAAGGGCGTTTGCGTGTCAGAAATTAGGTAAGGAGTGCAACCCAAGCCTCCATGTCAAGTCTGTGAAAATGAGGAGATTGCAATTTGTTCAAGAAAATCAAAGTCCTAGTCTTTCCAATGGCTCAAGGGGCGGGGAATGAGGAAGAGGGGAAGGATAAGGACCACAGTACCAGTAAGGAGAGGTGGAGCTGCCGCAGGTATCGGGTGCTTCTCCCTGGTTTGGATTAGGGTGTTGCTCCGAGAACCGCTGCCTCCGCCACCGCCGCGGGAAGAAGCCTTCCTAGCTCAGTCGTACGTCGCCAGGGTCCCCCTCAACAGCTACCACAATCCGCATTTATGTCACCACCAAAGTTTACTTGCGGGAACGTCTTGATTCCATCCTTCTGAAGAGTAGCTGGTTGCCCGGGAGCAATCGGGAGGTCTGTCTCTTCTGTCTTGGGTTGTGTGTAAATATGTGAGAGTATGTGATGTGTGCAGTGTGAGTGTGGAGTGTGAGCAAGCAGGAGGCGATGGGTTTAGGGTGGGAGGTTTCTGATCTTGTGTTCTCAGATGAATTCGCTCAGTCAGCATGCCTTGGAGCGCAATGCGCCCAGAGCCCTCGCAAGGCTAAAGATGAGGGTGCCAGTGTCCCCCAGGCAAACCGGGCATGGTGTGCAGGAGCTATGCTGCTGTCTGCGCCCCCTTGTCAGTCTCTGCCCTGCGTCGGTGGCCGCTACGGCTACTGCTGCTGCTG
This sequence comes from Elephantulus edwardii, assembly GCF_000299155.1. NCBI lineage: Eukaryota > Metazoa > Chordata > Mammalia > Macroscelidea > Macroscelididae > Elephantulus > Elephantulus edwardii. Next base: position 1,063,273 of record NW_006400178.1, read on the forward strand.
CTGCTGCTGCTGCTCCTCTGAATGCCGCAAACTACTGGCCTTGGAGTCTGGAGAGAGCGAGCCTGAGCTGCAGAGCCCAACTACACCAGGAGTTAGCCAATCAGCGAGCAGCCCAGCGAACTCTGGGTTTGGGGGCGGGCCCAAGGCGCGGTGGGGGCGGGGTGAGGCGGGGTCAGCCCTAAACTTACCAGTGGGTCGGAGTTGTACGCTCGCCCTCTAGGAAATCACATCCTGAGGCGGGGAGGCCCCGCTGGAGGGATAAGCTAGGGCCGGAGAAGCAATGGGATGAGGATCAAGGGAGGCGTGCTAGCGCTGCAGCTGAGCCTATCTGCGAATTGTGCACGCTTCGGCTTTGCAGAGATGGCAGTCAAGATGAGAGTTTGATTCTCTGAGCATGTTTATCTTCTTCAAATATCTTCATATCTTGAATATAATAGTCAACGTTCACTCGCTCTTCCACTCACTCTTTGTCTCTGCGTCTTGGTTTTGTCTGTCTTCCTCTTCTTTCCTTCTTGGAGGCAGGGGTAGGAGAAAGTAGAGAAAGCGCCCAGGAGGTGGTCAGTCATCTGGGTTTGGTTATATTTTTCACTGCTGTTAAAAGCCGCCATCCTCTCTGATCAGACATCTTTGCCACCCTTCGTCCCTGAGCAAACGCAGCACATCCTCGCCACCACCACCACCCCTAATCAACACAAAGCAGGGCTCCCTTGGCCTGGTTCTAGTACGTTATTGTTTATTAATCAGATGAGCTCAGTGGCGCACAAAGTGAACCGCTACCCCTTACCCCACCCTGTTGGAGAATTTTAGCTCCCTATAAATAAATTGTACATTCAAGAGGAGCCTGTGAAGCAGGTGCCACGCCACACCACAGCTTCGGAAGAGCTAGCGGCTGCACCGTCCAAATAGATCACTGGCATCTGGAAGCTGGCGGCAGTATGAGGGGCACTCCAACCTTCCTGTGGTGCCTCAGTCTCAGGGGCTTTTCAGCTCAGCTCAGCTGCAGTGGCAGCGGCAGCATGAGCCAGTGCTAGGAAGCAGGAGGCCTGCGTGGCCAGGGCTGACATCAAGTCTGGTCAGCCTTCTGGACTGAGGGCGCCCAGTGAACAGAGAACTCCTCTTCGCCTCATCCGAGGCGAGGCTTTTAATTAAGGTCACCAGCTGCATGCATCGAAAGCACCCCGCTGAACAAGGTTGTTTCCCCACCCCCACGCCTCCTACCTACCCTATCATATAGATTGAGGGAAGAGAGCGGTTCTGAATTCACGATTTTAAAATAAGCCTCTTCTCTGAACAAGTCGCCTCGGATATTTGCAAGTCTTGGGTAAGCAAAATAATAATTAGACCAGTAACATTGTCCCTAGCCTGTGGGCTTAAAATGAGACTGGCTTTTGCCCTTAAAAGGACATTAAACAACAAAGGGGGAAAGGGAAGCATTTGGACAAATAACATTTTTCAAATTTGCCATCTTATGGAGAACGACCCTTGTGCTTTGAAAAAATATTTCCTCTCCCAAGAGGAACTAATTTAGCAGCCCTTACCTTGGCTGGGTCTATGGAGTGGAGGAGACAAAGATAGGTCTTCCTCCTATAAGAAAGAATCATTTTGGGTGTGAGATTTCGGCCCCTAGAATGTATCAGCAGAAGACAAGTGTTAGGGGTCTTTTCCACTCTTTCACATCAGGGTGCAATTCCTTCAGAATATCAGGGAGAAAAGCAAGGCATCTGCAATAAATAACATTTAATTTGGACAATGAGAACTGCAGGGCACCAAAGAGTTTGGGCTGGAGGGAGCCCCATGGCTTTCCTGCAGTCACTATTGGGGGGAACCCCAAATCAACAACAACAAATCAGGCAAATAGTAAGGGAGAATGAGACAGAGACATGGGAGGCAGCTTGCTGCACCTTGAGGGCACCCACCATGGGAAAGAAGGCTCTATTTGATTTATTTACCTTTGATGTTAATGCATGGAAATGACGTGCCACTTGGTCTAATTAAAAGACCTAAAAAGGCATTCAAAATGGGTTTGCTAACTGATCAGGGGATGTAAGTTCAGTGTTTGGCAGCTTTCTAAAATACTGCTCGGACTATTTAAACAGAGCTATTAACAGCATTCTAAAATGTTTGCATGCTTTGCTTAGAAGCTTTTAGCTGTAAACCTTCAGGCTATCTGTTCCCCTTTAAGTTAAAAATGATGCTGCTTCCTTGTGGCGAAGTCTATCAGGAATCTGCTATCAATAAAAGTAAGCTGGTGCCTCCATGACTTGATTGAGCTGGAGCAAAGAGTCTGAATAGTCTGAACCATTAACAATCTTCCAGGTAACAAGAAATGGAATTAATTACTCAGGTAAAATGATTAACACTGTAGTGGCACCTAAAAAAAACATACAAGAGAAGAGGCAGCATACTTCCTACCTTGGGGAATACTAATAGAATGCCTATATTCTGCTGTCTTTTTTAAGATAAATAGGGGAATTTAATTCATGTACAGTGTCATTATCTTTGTAATTGTAATCACATTGTACAGACATGTTCTGCATTTGTAAAGACATCTCCCTGAGATGGCACAAAATACCCTACTTTTGCTCACAGCTTACACTCCAGATGGCCCTCATTTCCAAGTGGAGCTCCCGAATATGTCCAACCAGCATAACGCTTTTATAGAAGCTGGGTGCTGCGGGAGACAGGGACGGATGCTTACTTGTATTCCCAGTACTCCCTGCCTTTAAGCTCAAAATGACAGCTGCTCCTCTTATTTTCTTTTAAAAAATTCTTCCTCAGTTAATTTCTACAGATTGTTCTACACACTTTGCTCCCAGAATCTCTTTTTACTTCCTTGATAGCCACACTTGATTATTATATCCTAATAATGCCTTTGACTAAATGAGTGCCCCAAACACCTTCATGGTCAGGAATTTATTAACTAAATTAAAGAGTTCAGCCCGTGGATAATAAAAACAGAAAGTTCTTTTTGTTTGAGCTTCCTTTCACTCAGTTTCTGAAAAAAGACCCCGCCTCCTCAGCCTCTTTAGAGACACAAGAGGGCCATCTAGTGACCGTCATTGATATTTTTTATTCAACAGCTACATCTCCAAAGACAGCCCTTAGGAGCTAAGGCTTCTCCATGAGTCACTGAGACCATAATCAACATTTGCAGAGATTCTTTTTTTTTCCTTTAAAATTTCAGTAAAATAATATTAAATGTCAATAGCAGGAAGAGGGAGTGGAAGAGAAGCAGGAACAGGAAAATAAATCCTTACATTTAAATCAAGTCCAAAGTGTGAGGGTAATATTGCAGCCCCAATATTGATTAAAGTAAAGGGTGTTGTTCAGGAAGAGTAAATTGATGGAAGATATTAAAAGGCCAGGAAAAGAGAGACAGAGGGGAGGGGAGGGGAAGAGAGAAAGAGGAAAAAGAAAGATTTTAAAAGCTATTCTTTCTTCCTCCATCTAACCTTTTCTCTTCCCCACCTCTTCTCTCCTTTTCTTCTCCCCATTCCTTACTTCCTATTTCCTTCTCTCCTTATCTTTCTCTCAATCGCTTCCTTTTCTGATATAGCAAAAAACCTAATGAAGTTCTCTTAGAAAGAAAAGTCTTTCCTTTTAAAAATAGCCAAAGTAATAAAACTTTCCTTGCCTATATATCTGGTCTCCTTAGGTTACAAAGACTAACTGAGGAGAAAAGAATAAACTAAGGAATATAGAGACAAGAGTATGCAACTGAAAACCACCATTGCTAAAGTTGTCATATTATTTCATTTTTGCAATATTCCTTGGAGGGAAAGACACTTTGCAAACGTGGAAGTGGAGTAACAGAGCCATTCACAGTCTTGGCAGGATGATCTCATTACAGAAAGCACAACCTCCTCCCTTATGAAAGCAACAAGTGTTGGCTCTGGGCCCAGCACTGTGCTGTTGTTATTGTTGTTACGTGCCGTCGAGTCGCCTGCGACTCATAGCGACCCTATGTACAACAGCCCTAAACTCCGCTCTGTCCTGTGCCAATCGCACTGTCTCTGACACTCCCAACCCAATTATCCAAGTCACTGAATCAATCCACCTCATAGAGGGCCTTCCTCTCCTGAGCCGTCCCTCCACCCTCCCAAGCATGATGTCCCTCTCTAAGGACCAGTCTCTCCTCACAACATGTCCAAAGTAAGTTAGACGGAGCCTCAGAATCCTTGCCTCCAAGGAGTCACCCGCTTTTACCCTCTCCAGGACAAATCTGTTTGTTTTCCTAGCAGTCCATGGTATTCTCAATACTCTTCTCCAGCACCACAGCTCAAAGGCATCAATTCTCCTTCTATCCTCCTTGGTCATTGTCCAACTCTCTGATGCATAACAGGTGATTGCGAAGACCACGGCCTGTATCAGACGCACCTTAGTCTCCCAAGAGATACCATTGCTCTTCAGTACTTTGGAGAGTTCCCTAACAGTAGACTTTCCCATGGCAATGCGCCTTTTAATTTCCTGGCTGCTGGTGCCAAGACTGTTGACTATGGAGCCAAGCAAACTAAAGCTGTGTACAATCTCAATCTCTTCACCATCCGTCCTGATGCTGCCAATTGGTCCAGTGGTGAGAATCTTTGTCTTCTTGACATTGAGCCTCGCTCCATATTGTAGGCTGCAGTCCTTGACACTCTGCAGCAGGCGCTTCAGGTCCTCCTCAGTTTCAGCAACAGGGTTGTGTCATCCGCATAACACAGATTGTTGATAATTCGTCCACCAATCTTGACCCCACATTTCTGCTCATAGAGCCCAGCCTCCCGGATAATCTGTTCTGCATATAGGTTGAAAAGGTATGGAGATAGGATGCATCCCTGGCGTACGCCCTTCCCAATTTTGAACCATGCAGTGTTCCCTTGCTCTGTTCTGACGACTGCCTCCTGGTCCAAGTATAAGTTTCGCATTAGAACGATCAAGTGTTCTGGGATTCCCATTCTTCTCAGAGTCAGCCACAGTTTGTTATGATCTGCACAGTCAAATGCCTTTGCATAGTCAATGAAACACAGATAGACATTCCTCTGGTATTCCCTGCTTTCAGTCAAGATCCATCTAACATCAGCTACTAGAGACCTCAAAATTCAAACAAAATATGAGCCACAATATTAAAACAAGGAAGTAATTGAAAGCACACCAAAAATTACTTCTTTTGGATTCTTTTTTTTAAAAAATAAAAATAAAACAACACCCACAACAAACCAAAACCCTCCCATTCCCATTCCTGCCTACAGACTCTTATACTGGAAGATAATAGATGGACCCAAATAACTCCTTGTATCATATATAACTCCTTTAGAATATACCTGCAAGCAGAAGCTTAGCTTTTCCTTCCCAGCCTGAAAATTTCTCACTGTCTCTTATGCTGTTTCTGGAATGGCTCTCTTAGGGCAGGAAAAGAAACAAAAATATCCCTGAAAGGACTAGCTTGAGAGTGAGTGCTGAAGATCCCTGACCAAGGTCAAGGATCTCATCAGTCAGGGATCTTTAACAAGATGAGTCTTGAATATCAGCTTTCCAAAGATAAATCTGATTTCTTTGGCTAAGTTTTGTTGGGTTTTTTGTTATTTTTGAGAGGTCCACAAGACTGGGGTTGTGGTGGGGGGAGGTGACAAGAGTTTCCAAATGTTTGAGATATACGGTGATGGAGCTGGAGTAGATATGTGAATTCCTGTTGCATGAAATTCAAATGAACAATAGTCAAAGTACTGCGAACAAGAGGAATAAAAAAGTTCACAGGATTATACCAACTTTCTAGAATTCCCTAGGTGTCTTGGACAAGAGATGATCTCACTAAGGACACCAGGCCTGTGTGTAATATTCAGTTCTAGATGACTAAGTTAAACCTAGATTTTTTTTTTTATTCTTTCTCCAAAGCTTCTTCCAGAACTCAAAAGGCCTTGTATTGCTCCCTAGGAATTCCAGCTGCCCTATTGATTCTTCACTGAACTAGGTAACTTACAAGTTAGAAGGAAAATTTAAGAGGTAAAGACAGAAAACTAATAACAATGAAAAGCTCTAATGGCCTAGTGGTAAGAAGCGGAGTGGCAATCCCAAAAGCACATGGTTCAAATTTACCAGCTTCATGTAGATGGATGAACATTCTCCTCCAGTGTCATTTACTGCCTCTGAAAACCCACTGGAAGGTCAGCTATGGGTCAGTTCCAACTTAAAGCACACAACAACAACAGAAAACTTACCAGTTGGTTAATGTCTACTTGAGAAGCAAAAAAACAAAACTAATAAACATGAAGAACTACTGATTTGATAGCTGCTGTTACATTACCTGGGTTAGTATTGTTAAGTTCCAAAGGCATATCATGTATGCCACTAACAACACAATGCACAATATCTGTTCAGATTAATAAGCGCTGGGACAAAGGGGAGTAAACTGAAAAGAGGGAGATCCCAGAAGGAGGCAGACACAGCATCCGAAAGGGGACAGATAGAGCAGAAGTGACCAGGGTTGGGGGAAGAAGTCATTTTAGCAGCAGAGAAGTTCTGTACCTTTTTTGAATGAAAGGAAAATGAGGATTTATTTGGCAGCTGGGAAAGCATCCTGATTTGGGATCCAAAGTTTTGTGTTTTGGTATACTAGGCATGGGGAGAGAGCACATTCATTTCTGTTTGTTGTCTCCATCTGGGTTCAGAATAGAGGACCAATGACCTTTCTTCCAAAAGCTGGGAGTTAGGAGGGGTTGGGAAATAATGTCTTGTATCACTGGAGATACCAGCTGGGCTGAGCTTGGGTGGTCTCTTCAGCAAAGATCAAAAACTTCAGAGACTTCAGTACCAGGCAATATCCACTCAGGGATAGTAGCTTAGGCAGCAATGATCAAATTAAGTCTTGAATCTAATGATGGGTTGGTGAGAGAACTAACAGTTTAGAGGGGAATAGGCTCAGTTTGAGGCCCACTGCAGCTATGCATATTCTCTGCTTTGGGAAATAGTGGAACCTGAGAAAACCTTGTTGCCTGGCTGTACCATTTCATTTGGGACAACAGGCAATCAGTCCTGGAAGGCTGACTAAAAAGAGTGAACAGGATGATAGTTCAAAATGAGATGCATCAATGACTTCTTTGCAGCCCCAGCTAAACAATCAAAAGCAAATAATCAGCTTCTAAAACTGATGCTTAATAACATGATGAGTGAGCCAGTGGAGGTCACATGGGGGTAGAGGAAAAAGGGAGATTGGCGAGGGAGGGTAGAAAATCCCCTATTTCTAGCTTCCCACCAAAGAAAGCAGCTGCATTTACTTGAAACGGCAGATGTGGCCCTTAACAAAATCAGACTTGCAGTCTCTTAACAGAGCAAAACAAAGGAATAGGGGGCTAGACATTTTTGAAAACAGGAAGGTGTTTTGGCAACAATCACAGGAGGGCTGGTAAGCCATTGCACTACTGGGATCCATCTGCTGAGTTCCAGAACATCCTCTCTGCACTCTATTCCCACCTAGCTCTCAAATTGCATGCCCAGGATCAAGGGCAGGATTATTAAGAAAGAAAAGGGTAAAAGGGTAAAGACAGACTAAGCTTAAAGATAAGAAGTGATAAAGGGCAGATTTAGTTTCTTCCATTCATGGAGAATGTGATAGGAGAGACAGGCAAACCTTTCTGATTGTTGGTGGCTCTACAAGGGGACAAGAGTGGGTTTGATTAAGTTAATATAAAATACATTTAAAATTAAAATTAGCATGTGAGTTCTAATCAGTTTAGAATTTACTATTGTGGGAGAAAATTGAGAGAAGCATAGTGACTGTATCTTTAAGAACTTGAATAATTTTATAGCTATTAATAATTTAGGGAGCTCTGGTAGCCTAGTGGTAAGAAGCTGAGCTGCCATCCTGAAGGCCCTCAGTTCCAATTCACCAGCTGCTCCATAGGAGAAGGATGGGCAATCTCCTCCTATGCGATTTACTGCCTCTGAAAACCCACTGGAGGGTCAGCTGTGGGTTGGTTCCGACTCAACGGTATTCAACAACAACAACATTAATAATTTTGTTAGTCATGCAATATAAATGACCACTAACAAGAAAATCAAATGGCATGCTCCATAGCAAGGATCAGGGCCATTTGGTTCAAAAAAATTATAATAGAGTGTGTAGCTCTTAAATGTTAATGCATATGAAAATATCTTACTTAGACGCTTCTTTTTCTTCTTAATGTAAAATGAGGGTAGGGAGTTATGTCATTAAAATACCTTATTCTATCAAGAGAGAGAAGGCACAAGACCTTCTGGCACAATAGTTAAATGCTTAGCTGCTAACTAAAAGATTGATAGTTTAAACCCAAACTTTTAGAGAAAAGACCTATCACCTTCTATAGTTATTACAGTCTAAAACACTCTATGGGGCTCTTCTGTTTTGTCATATAGGGTCACTGTGAGTCTAAAACAGACTTGATGGCACCTAACAACAATTACAATAAATGTCTAAATATGCTTTATTAGTCAAGAGAACAAGTAAGTCTGTACTGAAGAGGGTGAAAAAAGTTTGCTCCTTGGAGGCAAGGATTTTGATGCTCTGTCTCACATACTTTGAGCATCTCACGAGGAGACATCAGTACTTGGAGAAGAACATCATGCTTGGAAGGGTAAAGACTTAGAAGAGAAAATCCCCAGTTGAGATAGATTGGCACAGTAAGTGTGGCAATGGAGCCAGGTGTGTCAGAGACTGTGAGGTTGGCTCAAGATAGGGCAAGGTTCAGAGCCATTGTTTATAGAATGGCTATGGGTTGTAGTCAATTCAATGGTATAAACACCAACTAAAACAATAAATGCATATGTTCTTGTTGTTATGTGCCATCAAGTCTTTAGTGACTCATAGCAACTCTATGTACAATAGCACTGAACTCTGCCATATCCCCAGCCAGTCTCACTGCCTCCGACACACCTACCCCCATTACTCCAGTTACTAGGTCAATCCTCCTCATTCAGGGTCTTCCTCTCCTACACTGTTCCTCCACTCTCCCAAGCATGATGTCCTTCTCCCAAACTGGTCCTTCCTGGCCACAAAACCAAAATATGTGAAATGGAGCTTCAAAATCCTTGCCTCGAAACAACAGCTTGGTTTCAGTCTTTTCAGTACAGACATGTTTGTTCTCTTGGCAGTCCATGGTATGTTCAATACTCTTCTCCAGCACCACAGCTCAAAAGTACCAATTCTTCATTTGTCAGCACTATCATTTTCCAGCTCTCTGATGCATAACAAGTAATTGAAAAGACCATTGCCTAACTCAGATGCACCTTAGTCTCCAACATCATTGTTGTTTAATACTTTAGAGACATCCCTGACAGCAGCTTTCCCCAGTGAAACTTGTCTTTTGATTTCTTGACTGCTGGTACTGAGATTGTTGATGGTAGATCATCTATTATTAATGATAATAAAAAAGATGATAAAAAAAGAAGTGTTGCATTGTGAAAATCTGCTGTCAAGGACCTCTTCAAAGTGCTAAAGAGCATAGATTTAAGTTTAAAGACTAAGGTTCATCTGATCTCAGGCCTTGGTTTTCCCTATGCTTGTGAAAGATGGGTGATGACTAAGGATGACAGAAGAATAAATGTCTTTGAGTTGTGGTATTGGAGAAGAGTACTAAACATTCCATGAACTTTCAGAAGAACAAACAAATAAATCTCAGAGTTATCCTTGGAGGCAAGGATGGTGAAGCTTTGTCTCACATACTTTGGGTGTGTTATGCTGCCGTGGATGTGCTCACCAAGTTGTGCCAAGAAATCTGGAGAACAACCACTTGGCCAACTGACTGGAAGAGGTCTATATTTGTTCCCATCCCAAAGAAGGGCGACCCAACTGAGTGTGGAAACTACAGAACAGCATCATTGATTTCACATGCAAGCAAGATTCTACTGAAGATTATCCAAAAACGACTGAAACAGTACATCAGCAGAGAACTGCCAGAAGTCCAGGCTGGGTTTAGAAGGGGTCGTGGTACTAGGGATATTGTAGCTGATGTTAAATGGATCTTAGCTGAAAGCAGAGAATACCAGAAGAATGTCTATCTGTGTTTCATTGATTATGCAAAGGCATTTGACTGTGTGGATCGTAACAAACTGTGGCTGACTCTGAGAAGAACGGGAATCCCAGAACATTTAATCGTGCTAATGAGAAACCTATACTTGGACCAAGAGGCAGTCGTCGGAACAGAGCAGGGCAACACTGCATGGTTCAAAATTGGGAAGGGTGTAGGTCAGGGATGTGTCCTATCTCCATACCTTTTCAACCTGTATGCAGAGCAGATTATCCGAGAGGCTGGGCTCTATGAGGAGAAGCGTGGCGTTAGGATTGGTGGACGATCTATCAACAATCTGCATTATGCAGGTGACACAATCTTGCTCGCTGAAACTGAAGAGGACCTCATGCACTTACTGCAGAGGGTCAAGGACTGCAGCCTTCAATATGGACTGAGGCTCAATGTCAAGAAGACAAAAATTTTCACCACTGGACCAATCGGTAGCATCAGGATGGATGGCGAAGAGATTGAGATTGTTCACAGCTTCAGTTTGCTCGGCTCCACGGTCAACACTCTTGGCACCAGTATCCAGGGAATAAAAAAACGTATTGCAATGGGAAAGTCTGTGATTAGGGACCTCTCGAAAGTACTCAAGAGCAACGGTGTCTCTCTGGAGACTAAGGTCCGCCTGATACAGGCCATGGTTTTTGCAATCACTTGTTATGCATCAGAGAGTTGGACAATGACTAGGAAGGATAGAAGGAGAATTGATGCCTTTGAGCTGTGGTGCTAGAGAAGAGTATTGAATGTACCATGGACTGCCAAGAAAACAAACAGATTCATGGTAGAGAGGATTAAACCAGGCTGCTCCTTGGAGGCAAGGATTCTGGGGCTTCGCCTGACATACTTTGGACATGTTTTAAGGAGAGACAGGTCTTTAGAGAGGGACATCATGCTGGGTAGAGTAGAAGGACAGCGCAGGAGGGGAAGACCCTCTATGAGGTGGATTGATTCAGTGACTGGGGTAATGGAGATGGGTGTGTCAGAGGCGGTGCGGTTGGCACAGGATAGAGCATGGTTTAGGGCTGTTGTACATAGGGTCGCTATGAGTCGCAAACAACTTGACGGCACATAACAACAACAAGAACAACAACAACATTATTATTATTATTATTATTATTAGTTTCAATGAACATCTACAGAGATTTTGGAATTCCATTCATTCATTGACAATGAAGCACTTCTTGATTTCTTGATTGCTAGTACTAAGGGTATTGATTGTGGATCCAAGCAAGATGAAATCATTGATAACCTCGTTACTTTATTAATCATTTTTTTCTATTGGCCCAGTGATAAGGCTTTTTATTTTTTTATGTTGAGATATAATTCATATTGAAGGTTATAATCTTTAATTTTCTGCAGCAAGCTTTTCACATATTCCTCAATTTCAGCAAGCAAGGTTGTGTAATCTCTGTAATGGAAGTCGATAATGTGTGTTCCTCCTAAGCTGATACTACATTCTTCTTTATAGAGTTCAGGTTCTTGAATTGTTTCCTCAGCATACAGATTGAATAGGTATGGATAAAGGTTACATGCCTGATTCACATCTTTCTTGATTTTAAACCATGCAGTGTTTCCTTGCTGCGTTCAGACAACAACCTAGTTACAGGTTTCTCATGAGCATTAGGTATTAATGGTCATTAAATATTAAGTATTAAATGTTAGCCATAGTTTGTTGTGATCTACACAGTCAAATGCTTTTACATACTAAATAATACAGAGATAGGCATCCTTCTGGAATTCTCTGTTTTCAGCCAAGTTTCATTTGACAACAATGATATCCCTGGTCCTACAGCCTCTTCTAAAATCTAGCTTGACTTTCTGATGATGTACTGTTCTTTGTCAATGTACTGTTTTAGCTATTTATGGAGCTTTGGTAGCCTAGTGGTTAAGGAGTTGTCCTGTCAATCCAAATGTAAACAGTTTGAGTCCACCAGCTGCTCCATAAGAGAAACATGGGTAATGTCTAGGGTGATTTATATTCTCCAAAAACACACTGGAAGATCAGTTCTAACTCAATGGCAATGTATTGAGATAGATAGATAGATAGATAGATAGATAGATAGATAGATAGATAGATGATAGACAGATGGACAGACAGACACATACATATATATCTCGTCTTCCTCTAAGGAACAAACTTTATATCCATTGTTTTTGCTCTGTTACATGGTATTAGAACCAGCTCATAGCTGACCCTCCAACAGATTTTCAAAGGCAGTAAATTGTATGGGAAGGGATTGCCCATCCTTTTTCCCATGGAACAGCTGGTGGATTTGAACTGCATGCCTTTGGGATTGTAGCACAGCGTCTTACCACTAAGTCACTAGAGCTCCATATATATGTGTGTTATTGTTATGTACTGTTGAGTCAGAACAGATTCAGAGTTGACCCTCCAATGAGTTTTCAAAGGTAGTAAATTGCATGGGAAGAGATAGTCTATCTTTCTCCCATGAAGTTGCTGGTATATTTGAATCTCTGGAAAAACACAGCCTGTGGCTTAGCAGTGCAACTTGCTTCAGACTACATCACTAGAACTCCATACATACACACAAATATGTATATGGATTCCAAGGCTGTGATCTTTGGAAAGCAGGTCACTTCACTTGTCTTCTAGGATGTTTTTAGGTGAGATCAGTATTTCTCAAGTTTTGTTTAGCTCTGGTGCTTAATGGTTAAGCCCAACACTTAATTATGATTGTTTTTTTTTCTTTTCACTGGAGCCACATACTTAATCTCATAGTCTGTAAAACCCTACATTAAACCTCAGCAAAGGTAATCATCTATAAGTATCAGGAAAAAAATTAACAACATTGAATTCTACATCTTTTCTTGTACATTACAAGAGATTCATTCATGGTCTTCCATTCCTTTGTAGCTCAGGGCTCTGAATATTACTTAGTGGACCTGTTCCAATACAGAATTGGCTTTTTATAACCAAGAAGGATAAAATAAATATCCTTAATTTAGTTTACTTTTCCATGAGAAATAAATGGCTGCCACACATCCAAAATAGCAGGGTTAATGAACACCTTTGGAATATGGAGATCAATGAAATCTGATCTTTTCTTCAGAAAAATAAATCTTCATAAAGTTTACATACGTAAAGAACTCTGGTGGTCTAGTGGCAAGAAGCTGTGATGCAATCTCAAAGACACAGGGTCTGAGACAACCAGTTGCTTCAAGAGAGAAGGATGGGCAATCTCCTCCCCTCCAATTAACTCCCTCTGGTTCCAACTCTATGTTACACAACAACAACAGCAACAACAATAATCATATAGAGTTTAACCACAAATTTCCTACATAGGCAGCTCCTGATCATCAGGAAGCCTTTGAATATCCTCCCACGTTTCCTGCCCAGTCTTGTTTAATCTCCAAGGAACATTAACATTATTGTAAGACCATTTTAAAATTGTAAATTGCTCCAGAAATACAAAAGAACTGTCTAGCCCCAACAGATAATTTCTGATTTCTAGAAGTTTCCATGGGTTGACCTGAGATAGAAGGACAGAACAAGACAGATCAGTCTTTGAGGCTGATTTACTTTAAAGAACAATGCATGTAACAATGACTGCCTAGTTCTTTCTTTCCTGTTCTCTGTTTCTATTATAGTATTAATATTTGCACATAACAGAGTTCTATGTTTTGATGTATCTTTATGAAAACTAAGATTTTTGTCAGATTGTTCAGGAACTTTAACATTTTTAGCCCCATTTAAGCCATATAATCATCATTGTACTACCAGATAGATATAATTAAAGGTGGAAGACTACCAGTAAATGAGAGAAAGCTTGTGCTCTCAAAAATCTCACTGAAAGTCTGTGCAGCAGGGTAATATGACTTGAGGTTGGAAAGGTACGTAAAGACCATTGTGCACAGCCTTGATTGCTTGAGTGTACACATTTGATGCTTAAGACTAAGACTACAAAGTAGTGTGAGGCATGGATCCTGGCTTCCAAGAGACCAGTATAGTTGTATACATCATAAAAGACTGTTGTATATTGGTACAACTAGAGCATAGAAAGGAGACTGATGACCTAGAAGCTGTGGAGAACCCTTTTAGGTGAAGGACAGACTATTTGTAAAGGCATATAGCTACAGTGAGTTAATTTTTTTAGTAAAACAATGAAGAATATAGTCTGGCTTCAGTATTTATTACATAGGCTCCATTAAAATAATGCGGTATAGTAATAAGGGCATAAGTTCTGGGACTAGATAGATTTAGGCTCAAGTCATAGCTCTACCATTTCCCTAGATTAGTAGCATAGGAAAATTAATATAGTATCTATCTCTTAAAATAGTGGTATTATATGAAATGATACCTATAAAATGAGATAATGGCTGTAAAGCACTTCATATATTACATGCTTAGTATAAAGAACTCAGTGATTTTTTTAGCTGTAACATAGTGAGTATTACAGTGTATCAAATACAATTTAAGATGACAGGTATTAATAAATAATAGAAAGCCTCTACCCTCAAGAATCTCATAGGTGGTTTGCAAACTAATGAATGTTGAGGCTGGGAAAGTAGGTAGAGGTCATTGTGCAGAGCTTTGATTGTTAAAATGAAGAATTAGAGCCTTACCCTAGAGGCCAGTGAAGTCATAAAAGGCTTTTAGGTCTATATCTGAATACTATTTTTATGATTTATTGTGTTATTGGAAAATAAGAAATCAAATTGACTTCTACTATTTTAATTGTTCCACATTTTAGGTTAGCTCACTAATTCTAACCTAAATAAAATTCTATTATAACACGTACCAATGAAGTATAACTAGAGTGAGCTCAGAAGCAACGGCTGCTGAGAATGATAGCAATAATGATATTAAGGGTGTTGTAAAATAAAGAAGGTTGATATCAACAAAGACAGCTGGATGTCAAAGGCACTGTGTTCAAGGGGTATCAAGTTTCAAAATAGTTTGGGCAATCAGAGAACAGGTAACAAACAGGTGGAGAGTTATGCTGCTTCCAGGAGAACTGGCAATTTGTTGCAGAAGGTAGATTGTGTAAAGTCTATGCTGTGGAGACTATACAGATACAGAGACTCATCTCTAACACTGTTTAGACTAGTGTGAGGGGTCTTAACAATTTGTACAATACATTTAAATCATTAAATCACTTGTCTACAACATTTGTAACCTATACCAAATCCTCAATTATTCTGCCTTTGATATGACTTATGAGGTTGATTTAAACTCTCAGCCTGTACCCAAGGTGGATCTGGTTAGTATTAAATCTAATTCTATGTAGAGATAGAAGGCAAAGCATGAACCTAAATCCATTGCCATTGAGTTCATCAGGTTCAACGAGTGACCTCATATGACAAAAACAAGAGAGAACAGAAACAAGAGGTAAAAATGGAGAGGCTGACTCAGGAGACTGTAATGCTTTGGCTTCCCTGAAATTTTGTCTGAAGAAATAAAATGCTTCAAGGGCGCTCTGGTGGCCTAGTGGCAAGAAGCTGCACTGCAATCCCAGAGGTGCATGGTTTGAATCCACCAGATCCTCTGCTGGAGAAGGAGGGACAGTCGGACAGTTTCTTCCTGTACCAGTGAGATCCAATTTGACAGTACACACACACACACACACACACACACACACACACACACACACACATAATAATTTTTAAAAAAGAAATAAAATGCTTCATTGATTGAGTTCTAAGAGTCTTTTTGTTATAAAGAGATTTTATAACAATGGAAACAGAAAGTAATAATAGTATCTAAGTTGTTTAAGGTAATTTGTTTCACTTGTCATCCATTCATTTCTCAAGTATTTATTGAGCTCCTACTATGTGTTGGACACTTGTGATAGTCACTAGGGAAAAAAGAGTGAATAGGAAAAGCATAGCTTTTGCCTTCATCACACTTTCAGAACATTGAGAGTGGGAGGAAGACTGTAAAAAAAACCAAAAAAACCAAACTAACACTTACAATAATGACAAGTAAGTGATACAAAATACAAAACCACAAGTGAGCATGAAAGATATGTTTGTTGCTTGTTGATTATCATCAACTCTGCTCTAATAGAAACTTCCTGTACAACAGAACCAAACCTTGTCAGAACAAGGTTATAAGGGTATACATCATCTTCATAATACATGCAGTGCTTGAGCTCATCATTGCAGTCACGGTGTCAAACCATCTTGTTGTCAACCCTATGCTTTGCTGATCCACCACTTTTCCAAGCATGATATCTCTTTCCAAAGAGCGATTCCTCCAGATAATGCACAAAGTATGTGAGATGAGGATTTATTGTACTAGGTTCCACTTATCTATGGAAAGATAACACTACTCTTTCCTAGGTTGAAAAAAATGTAGGAAATAAAAATCTAAGTTCACCTTTATATTCTGCTAAGACTCACAAAAAAATATGCCATAAGGATGTATTTTGGAGGATCCAAGCCAGGAAACAGAATTATAGATGAAACTCAGTAGAAAGCTTTCAGTATAGTTTGATGGTAGGAAGATAGACTTTTCATTATTTCCAAGGACTTATCAAGTACTGACTCTGGATTACAAGTGTAAGTATTCAATCACTTTTGATACATAAATGCCCTATTCCAAGAGGTTAACCAAAAAAGTTGGATTGACACTGGACCCCAAGATTGATTATGCTCTAGCACTGGTCGAATGTAGGTTACTAATGCACTCTTTTATTACTCACAATGGATAGTTGTGGTTGGTAAGGAGTGCAAGAAGACTATATAAAGATTTAAAACTGGATTTATACCTACAGAAAGCTGAAACAGTATCCACATCTCGCACCATACACAAAAATTACCTCAAGGTGGACCAGAGACCTGGGAGTAAGGCCTTAAACCATAAAGTTCATCAGAGATGAACTGGGATCAAGCTTAGATGGCCTAGTCTATGGTATAAAGAAACTGTCAAATATAGCCAGAGATTCACAAGCTAGAGAGGATAAAATTGGTGAATGGGACCTTCTAAGGATTAAATCCCTGTGTGCATCAAAAAATTTTTTTCAACAGAGTGAAAAGAAAGCCTACTGACTGGGAAAACACATTTGACAATACCATTTCAGACAAGGGGCTCATATCAAAAGTATACAGAATCCTACAGGTCCTCTACAAGAAAAAGACTGATAATACAATTACAAAATAAGCAAAAAACATGGAAAGAATTTTCACAGAGGAAGATATTCGTATGACCAACAGACAAATGAAGAAATGTTCAAAATCACTGGCAATAGAGATATGGAAATCAAAACCACAATGAGATAACATTTCACCCTAGTAACAGTAGCAAATTTTAACAGGATAGCAAGTAATAAATGTTAGAGAGGATGTGGAAAGATGGGAGCTCTTATACATTGTTGGTGGGAATTTAAAATGGTACAACCACTCTGGAAAGCAGTTTGGTGTTTTCTCAGAAAACTGACCATAGAAATTCCATATGGTCCAGCTGTTCCACTGCTTGGAATATACCCTGAGAGAATGAGAACTGAGGCACAAATGGAGACTTGTACACCAAAGTTGATAGCAACATTATTCACCACCACAAGAACCTGGAAACAGCCCAAATGTCCAACCACAATTGAATAGGTTGAAAAATTATGATACAGTTACATGATGGAATACTACACGGCATGTAGGAGCAGTGATTTTGTAAATCACAACCTAACTTGGAAGGGACTGGAAAACATTATGCTCAGTAAACTAACTCAGTCTCATAAAAACAAATACTGTATAAGATCATTGTTGTAGAAATAGATAACAAGTAAAATGTGTATGAGGATCTAAGGTGGAGGAAACAGAGGGGTAAGGATGAATAATCATAGGGTTGCACAATTTGATGGGTGGAGGAAAGGGTTGTTGTTATTGTTGTTATATGCTGTAGAGTCGTCTGCGACTCA
Source organism: Elephantulus edwardii (assembly GCF_000299155.1). Lineage (NCBI taxonomy): Eukaryota > Metazoa > Chordata > Mammalia > Macroscelidea > Macroscelididae > Elephantulus > Elephantulus edwardii. The sequence continues at coordinate 1,081,172 of NW_006400178.1, forward strand.
TAGAGACCCTAAGTACAACCCTAAACCCTCCTCTATCCTGTGCCAATCTTATTGTCTCTGACACACCTATCCCCATTACTCCAGTCACTGAATCAAATCACCTCATCAAGGGGCTTCCTTTTCTGCACTGTCCCTCCACCCTCCCAAGCATTATGCCCCTCTCCAAGTACGGGTCCCTCCTTGAAACATATCCAAAGTATATCAGATGAAGCTTCAGAATTCTTGCCTCCAAGGAACAGCCTTGTTTAAATCTCTCCAGGACGAACTTGTTCATTCTCTTAGCAGTCCATGGTATATTTAATACTCTTCTCCAACACCACAGCTCAAAGGCATCAATTATCCTTCGATCATCCCTAGTCATTGTCCAGCTCTCTGAGGCATAGGTTAAGGAAATGGAAAGGATTGGGTGTGAAAAACAATGTATATAAACTTTGTAAGCAAACCAGTATAAAATAAAAAGTTTATGTTTAAGAAACTAAATTAAAAGATTCATTACTGACGACTTTAAAAATTTTGCTCAGTAACTGAGAAACTGAACTCCATAGTCAAGCACTTTTCAAAGCAAAATCTTCTAAAGTAAAAGCTTTTATTTGGGCAAGAGAGTACATAGGAGCATTCTATCTGTGGACAACTAGTTCCTAGTTGTGAGGTGAAAAAAAAAATTCTAAAATTCACCTCCTAGCCCTAGGTAGTGGCAGTACAGCTCTGAGTCCTGAAGCTGAAGCTAAAGCTGCCATGCTAAACTTTGGCAGAGCTCAGCAGTTACAAATGGTTCAAATTAAAGTGGAAACAGAAAGGCACAGCATATGAACCAGTCAGATTAAAATAGATGTCAGGGTTCTAAGCAAAGTTCCTTCAAGCTTTCCTCTGCCTTTATTTAGACAAGACTCCGCCAAGCATTCACTGACAGGTGTGTGCTGTAGGACTATTCCACAGAGAAATTTGCACTAAGTTGGTCCCAAAGATATCTAGGTCACTCAGAAATTCCAGAGATAAGTTAGGTCTATTCTTTGGAGATCCTGCTTCCATAAATAGTTCCTCCTAGCAGAAACTTGAAAACTAAGAAAAAGAGACAGAGAAGAGAGGTAAGAATAATCTTCCTTGCTCCTCTTTGATTAAACTTCTTAGCTCTCACTTGATGTTGTTGTGTCCCATCAAGTCTGAAATGAACTACAGCTGACTCTCCAATGAGTTTTCAGAGACAGTAAATCATACAGGAGAATATTTCCCATCTTTCTCCTGTGGAACAGCTTGTTATTCAAACCATATGCCTTTTGGATTGCAGGGGAGTCTCACATGGTGCATTTTACCTCTTCTAAGCAGTGGATCAAACACTTAGAAAACCTGTAATGTCTTTTTCTTCTCTACCCCAAATCTTCATATTAAAAAAAAGAAGAAGAAGAACAACAACAAGTGCTTTCCTAGGCATGACTAGAAAGTGGTCATGGCAGGAAAAGGATATCTATAATTTTCCTCATAATTAATCTATTCTTCAACTTGCCATCACAGTAGTGACACAAGTAAAGAAAACTGTACAAAAACACTGCAGGCAAAATTAACATAATAAAATATTCCAGACCTAAGTTGGTACTTGAGTATCATGCTTTTGTTGCTAGGTGTCATTAAGTTGAGTTCAACTCATAGTGACCCTACGACCAACAGATACGAAACTTGTCCTATCCTGCACCCGGTGATTTAATTTACTTCTGAAAACCAGCAACTAAAAACTATATGGAGTAGTTCTGCTCTAACACAGATGAGCTTAGCAACCGATTTGTGGAGAGTTTTAAAAATTTGTTAATTTTTGTTTTGATAATATACTTCGCTATTGTTGAGTACTGTTCAATCAGAACTGACCCATAGTTGACCTTCTAGGGAGTTTTCAAATACATCAAATTACATGGAAGGAGATTGTCCATCTTTCTTTCACAGAGCAGCTGATGTATTTGAACCACATGCTTTAGGGTTGGCAGTTCATCTCCTTAACATTAGGCCACCAGAAATCTCTAATATACCTGTTATTGTATACCATAGAGTTGGAACTGACCCATAGCTGATCCTCAGGCGGATTTTTCTGAGGCAGGTCATCTCAGTAAATGAGATTGCCCATCCTTCTCCTGTTGAGTAACTGGTGGATTTGAACCTTCTGCCTTCAGGATTGCAGTGCAGCTTCTTGCCACAAGGCCACCAGAGATCCTCTAAATACCTAGAAAATTCTACTTTTTATGAAGCAATGTTCACATGTACTATTAATTCTGAGACTCTCAACAACTCTGTAGAATACCTGCTTTTCAAATGAGAAGAGTGAATTTCAGAGAATTAAATTTTTGCTCAGGCTCATTCAATTAGAAAGTAAACAGAAGCCAAAATTCAAACCTTATCTAATTCCAAATCCAGCTATCTTTCGGTTTTATTTGTACCTCTCAACTTCATGAATAAAAGGACCTCTATTCAGCTAAAAATATCCTGGACTTTCACAAAAGAGTGATTATTCTGTCAGCCAGAATTGATTTAATAAAATGCTTCATAACAAAAAGTCACTCTTAATTCAATAATATTTTTAACTGTTAAACTATTTTAATGTTAATGTTATTTATAAAATAATGTCAGTATTCATTAAAATACTATTTTATCACATTATTTTAGTTTAGAGATTAAAAATCCTACACAATGGATAATAATCAGTTTGCTAAATCATCAAAGTAAGAGAATTTGATTTTTACTCTGACCACCAATATAATGTGATACTTAAATAGTCAGACTCTGGAATCAAGTTGCCTGTGTTATAATATTTACTGTTCTAGATATGTACTTGCTAGAAGTACTGTAATAGAAAAATTCATTAGTACTTCTGAATTTCAGATTTATTTTTAAAAAGATAGGATAACAGAATAATCACAAAAGAAGAAATAAAGAGGGTCTTAAAAAACAAGACAACAACATCAAAAACCCCTCCCCCCCAAAAAAAATTGTGGAGCAGATGGCTTTACCAATGAATTTTACCAAATATTCAGAGAAGAACTGTTGTCAATTCTTCATAAACCTTTCCCAAAAATAGCAAAAGAAGAACTACTCCTATATTTATTCTATGAAGCAAATCAAAACCTGGTGAAAACACCATCCAAATAAAAGAAAACTACAGACTGATATCTCCCATGAACAGAAAAAAAATGCTAGCCAATAGAATCCAACAATAAATTGAAAAACTAACCCATCATGACCCAGCAAAGATAGTTCAACAAAGAAAAAAAAATCTATCACATCAATAAAATAGCAAAACAAGAACCATATGATCATCTCAATTAATGTGGCAAAGGAAAATCTAACACCCTTTCCTGATAAAAACACTCAACAAAACAAAAACAAATGAGAATTTTCTCAACGTAATAGTATGTACTGTAAACCAATAGCCAATGGCATCCTCCATGTATATTAAAGCCATTCCTCTTGAAAACATGGACCAGGCAAGGATTCCAACTATCATCACCCCAATTCAGTATTGTATTGGAAGTCCTAGAGAATGCAATGAGGCGAGACAAGGATATAAGGTATTCAAATTAGCAAAGAAGAAGTAAAACCATCCCTATTTGCAAATGATATGCTAGTACACTTAGAAAACCTCAAGGATTCAGCAAGAAATCTGTTGGGCATAGTAGATCAACTCAGCTAAGTAGCAGTATACAAGAGCAACATACAATTTCAGATTTCTCTACAGTAGCAAAGAGAACATAAAAAGGAAATAAAAAACAATACCAATTGCAATAGCTAAATACAAGATGAAATGCCTAGAGACAAATCTAACTGGAAGCACAAAAGAAAATGACAAAACATTACTATATAGAACAAAAAGACATCTCAATGGAATAATATGCCATATTGTTGTTATTGTTATGTACCCTCTAGTCATTTGTGACTCATAGCAGCCCTGTGTACAGCAGCCCTGAAACCTGCTCTTTTACTAAATTATACTGTCTGTGACACACCTACCCTCATTACTCCAATCACTGAATCAATACATCTCATTGATGGTCTCCTTCTCTTTCTCCGTCCCTTCACCCTCACAAGTATGACGTCCCTTTCCAAGGACTGGTCATGACCAAAGTATGTCAGACAAAACCTCAGAATCCTTGTCTCCAAGGAGCAGCCTGGCTTCACCCTCTCTAGAACAAACCTGTTAGTTCTCCTGGCAGTCCATAGTATATTCAACACTCTTCTCCAGCACCACAGTTCAAAAGCATCAATTCTCTTTCTATCATCCCTAGTCATGGTCCAGCTCTATGATGCATATCAAGCAATTGTGAAGACTATAGCCTGGAGCAGGTGCACCCTAGTATCCAGACTGATGTCATTGTTTCTCAGTACTCTGGAGAGGTCCCTGACAGCTTTCCAATGCAATTCGTCTCTTGATTTCCTGGTTACTGGTACCAAGAGTGTTAATTGTAGAGTCAAACAAACTAAAGCTGTTAAGAATCTCAATCTCTTCACCATCCATTATGATGCTGCCAATTGGCCCAATGATAAAAATCTTTGTTTTCCTGATGTTGGGTTTCAATCCATATTGAAGGCTACAGTCCTTGACCTTTTCTGCAGCAAGCGCTTCAGGTTCGCCTCAGTTTCAGCAAGCAGGGTTGTGTCATCTGTGTGACACAGGTTGTTGATTAATCTTCCTCCAATCCTGATGCCACATTCCTCCTCATACAGACCAGCCTCCCAGACGAGCTGTTCTGCACATACATCCTTCCCAGTTTTGAACCATGCAGTGTATCTTCGCACTGTTCTGATGACTGCCCCCTGGTCCAAGTATAGGTTTTGCATAAGCACAATCAAGTGTTCTGGGATTTCCATTCTTCTCAGAATCAGCCACAGTTTGTTGTGATCCACACAGTCAAATGCCTTTGCATAGTCAATGAAACACAGATAGACGCTCCTCCGGTACTCTCTGCTTCCGGCCAAGATCTGTCTAACATCAGTTTTAATATCCCGAGTACCACGGCCTCTTCTAAACCCAGTCTGCTCACTTGATAGTTCTCTGTTGACGTGCTGCTCCAGTTGTTTTTAGATTATTTTCAACAGAATCTTGCTTGTATATAATATTAATGACATTGTTAGATAATTTCTGCACTCTGTCGGGTCACCTTTCTTTGGAATGGGAACAAATACAGATCTCTTCCAATCAGTTGACTGGTGGTTGTCCTCCAAATTTCTTGGCACAACCTAGTGAGTGCATCCAAGGCAGCATTTGTTTGTTGAAATATATTAATTGGTATGCAATCAATTCCTGGAGGCTTGTTTTTTTTACCAATTCTTTCAGAGCAGCTTGAACTTCTTCCTTCATTGCCACAGACTCTTGCTTACATGTTGTTTCATGAAATTCTTCTGTATCAGCCAATTCCTTCTGATTCTTTTAATGACTCAGAATATTCTTTTATCCATAGATAGGAAACCTCAAAAATGTGAAAATGACAATTCTGCCAAGGGCAATCTAGAGGTTCAGTGGAATCCCAATACAGATAATAATGTTCAGATAGCAATAATTCAATGAGATGGAAAACTTCTAATTTTATCTGGAAAGGAAACAGAAAGAGACCCAAAAATACGGAAGAAGAAAAGACCAAAACGGATGTCAGAGGAGACTCTAAATATTGCACTAGAGCACCAAAAAGCCAAAGCAATGGGAAGAAATCAATAAATTAAGGAGCTTAATGGAAGATTTCAAAAGGCAGCTCCGGAAGACAATGTAAAGTATTATAATGAAAAGTGCATAGAACTAGAGTCCAAAACCAAAAGGGCTGAAATTGCTCTGCATTTCTTAAGGTGAAGGAAGTAAAGAACAAATTCAAGCTGCGAGTTGCAATATTTAAGGATGCTACAGTCAGAATATTGCATAATCTACGAAGTATTAAAAAACATGGAGGAAATATACAGAGTTACTATAGCAAAAATAGTTAGCTGACACAAAAGAATTTCAAGAAACAACATATGATCAAGTTGCAATGGTGATGAAGGAGGAAGTTCAGGCTGTTCTAAAGGACTTAGCAAAAAATAGTCTCAGGAATTGATGGAATACCAATTGATAGATTTCAACAAACAGATAGATGCTGCCCTGGACTGCTCACCAGGTTGTGCCAATAAATCTGGAGGAATATTTCTTGGTCAACTTAGTGGAAGAGATTAATATTTATTCCCATTTCCCAAATAAGATGACAGAGTGTAGAAATTATTGAACAATATCATTAATATCACTCATTAGCAAAATCCTGCTGAAGATTATCCAGAAACTACTGACAGAGAACTACCAGAAACGCAAACTGGGTTTAGAGGAGGCCATGGTACTAGAGACATCGCCAATGTTAGGTGCATCTTGGCAGAGAGTAGAGAGCACCAAAGGGATATCTATCTGTGTTTCATTGACTATGCAAAGGCATTTGACTGTGTAGATCACAACAAATTGTGCTTAAAATTGAGGAGACTGGGAGATCCCAGGACAATTGATTATGCTTATGTAAAACCTATACTTGAATCAGCAAACAGTCCTCTGAACAGAGTAGGAAAACACTGCATGGTTCAAAATCAGGAAGACTATGTGTCAGGAATGTGTCCATACCTTTTCAATATATATGCAGAACAGATCATTTGTGTGGCTGGGCTTTATGAGGAGGAATGTAGCATCAGGATTGGAGGAAGTTTCATCAGTAACTTATGTTATGCTTGCTGAAACAACTTTCCTTGCTAAAACTGAGGAAGACCTGAAGTGCTTGGTGCAGAAGATCAAGGGATGTAATCTTCAATATGGATTAAAGCTCAACATCAAGAAGACAAAGATTCTCACTGCTAGGCCAATTGGCACTACCATGATAGATGGAGAAGAGATTGAGGTTGTTAACAGTTACAGCTTGTTCAACTCTATAATCAACATTTTTGTCACCAGCAGTCAGGAAATAAAATTTTTTTAAAAAACCCAACCAATTAATTGCATTGGGAAAATCTGCTGTCAGGGGACATTCCAGAGTGCTGAGAAGCAACATGTCAGTCTAGAGACTAAGGTGCAACTGATCCAGGTCAGGTCTTTGCAATTACTTGCTATGCATCAGAGAGCTGGGCAATGTCTAAGGATGACAGAAAAATTGATGCCTTTGAGCTGTGGTGCTGGAGAAGTGTCTTGAACATAGCATGGACAGCCAAGAGAATAAATAGATCTGTCTTGAAGAGTATGAAACCAAGTTTCTCCTTGGAGGCAAGGATTTTGATGCTCTGTCTCACAAACTTTTGACATATGGCCAGGAGGAACTTATCCTTGGAGAAGGACATCATGCTTGAAAAAGTGGAGGGACAGCGCAGGACAGGGAGACCATGCATGATATGGATTGATACAGTAATTAGGGCAATGGGAGTAGGTGTGTTGGAGCCAGTGAGACTGGTTCAGGACAAGACAGGCTTCAGAGCTGTTGTACACAGGGTAGCTATGAGTTTCAGTCTACTCGATGATACATAACAATAACACCAACTAAACAAGAAAATTAATACAGTAGGCATCACATTCCCTGACCTCAAAACTTACTTCTCAGTAATAGCAGTCAAGACAACATTGTACTGGTACAGTGACAGACATATAGTTCAATGGAGTAGAATTGAGAATGCAGAAATCATTCCTTGAAACTATGATCGCTTCACTGGCCAAGAATCAATATCATGATAGATGGACAAAGGACTGAGACTGTCAACGACTTCATTTTACTTGGATCCACAGTTAATACACTTGGTCCCAACAGTTGAAATCAAGAGACCTATTGCACAGGCAAAGTCTGTAGTGAGGGACCTCTCCAAGTCATTGAGGAGTAATGATGTCAGTTTGAGGCCTAAGTTGTGCCTAATTCACTAGTTACGCAGTTTAGAGCTGGGAAATGACTATAGATGATAGAAAAAATATTGATGCCTTTGAAATGTGGTGTTGAATAAGAGTGCTAAACATCCCATAGACTGCTATGAAGATCCCATGATCTTCTATGGAGAGGGTGCAGTCAGAGTGCTCCTTGGAGACAAATATGATTAAGCTTCACCTCACATACTTTGGGTATGATGCTAGAACTTATTCTTTCGAGAGGGACATTATGCTTGGGAAAGCATAGGGCCCATGAAAGAAAGGAATTCCACTGACCAGGTGGGTTGACAGGGTAATCATGGTGATGGACTTGAGTATGTCAGAGATTATGAGGCTGGTACAGGGTAGGACAGTGTTCATATATTTAATTTATAGGGTCACCATGAGTCATACTCAACTCAATGGCACCTAACAACAACAACTATGGATAACTGATGCTCGACAAAGTGTTGAAATAAATTAAGTGGAAAAATGACAGCCTCTTCAACAAATGATACTGACAAAATTGCACAATCACCTGCAGAAAATGGAAGCAAAATCCACACCTCACCTCAAAACCAACTCAAGGTGGATCAAAGACGTAGGAGTAAAACAAAAATTATAAATTTCACCAGAGAAAAATTAAAACAAATTTAGAAGGCTTAATATATGGCAAAAATAGACATTCAAACAATTAAAATCTATAACAAGAAGAGAATAAAATTGATGAATGTTGTTAGGTGTTATTGAGTCGAGTATGATTTGTAACGTGACCCTATGAACAACAGATCTAAACCCTGTATGTTTTGATGAGTCTTCCTTCAATCCTGACACCTCATTCTTCTTTACAGAGTCTGGCTTCTCAAATGATTAGCTCAGCATACAGATTGAATAAGTATGGAGAGAGGATACAACCCTGACACATACTTTTCTTAATTTGCCCTGCTTCACAATAATCTTTTGGCCTAGGTATAGGTTTTGCATGAGTATAATCAAGTGTTTTGGGTTTCTGATTCTTCCTAATGTTAGCCATGGTTTGTTATAATCCACACAGTCAACTGCCTTTGTATAGCCAATAAAGCAAAAATACACATTCTTCTGGTATTCTTTGCTTTCAGCCAATATCCATTAGACATCAGCAATGATATTCCTGATGCCATGGCCTCTTTGAAACCAAGCTTGAAATACTGGCAAGTCTGTGTCAATTTACTGATCTAACCAAATTTGAGTGATTTTCAGGAATTATTTGCCTGCATATGATATTAATAATATTGTTTTATAATATCCACATTCTGTTGAATCACCTTTCTTGGGAATGGGAGCAAATATAAATCTCTTCCAGTCAGTTGGAATAGACAAATAGGACCCTCAAAAGATCAAATCCTTCTGTGCATCTTTTCGAATAACAGGACAAGCATTGCAAAGGAAATTGGGATAAGTGTAGGGAGGAAAGCGTGCATGAATGAATGAGTGAAAACCAATCTCTTTGTTAATCATCACTATAAAAAGGAAAAGATGTATTCTGAGAGATTTAAAAGGAAAACAAAATATTTCCCCGACAGAGTATAAAGGAAGCCCACAGACTGAGAGAAAATATTTGATAATGATGTATCCGATAAGGGACTCATAACTAAAATTTCTAGTACTCCAGCACATCAACAAAGGACAAACTACCCATACCAAAAGAAGGGGGGTGCGGCAGAAGGGATGAATAGAAGCTTCACCAAAGAAGAAAGTAAGATGGCCAGCAAACACATGAAAAAATGTTCAAAGTCACTAGTTATTGTTGTCAGGTGCTGTTTAGTTGAGTACATCTCATAGCAACACTATTATTATTGTTGTGTACTGTGGAGTTGGAACCAACCCATAGCTGACCCTCCGTTGAGCTTTCAGAGGCAGTTAATTGCACAGGGAGGAAATTGCCCATCCTTCAAAGCAACAGTGAGATAGTATATCACCCCAGAAACAATAGCAAAATTCAACAGGATGGCAAATGACAAATGTTGACAAGGAAATTTACAGATAGAAGCTCTCATTTCTTGCTGGTGGAAATGTAAAATGGTACAACCATTATGGAGCACAGACTGCTGCTTCCTCAAAATGTTGGAAATAGAGATATAATTTGACCTAGTTATCCCACTACTTGGAATACACCTCCAAGAAATCAAAGCTGGGAAACAAACAGATATATGCACACACAGGTTTATTGCAGCATTATATACAATAACAAAGACATGGAAACAGCTCAAGTGCCCATCAGCATCTGAATAGATAGAAATGATGGTATATTCATACAATGGAATATTATTCAGCATTGAAAAACAATGAACTCATGAAACACTACACAACATGAATGAGTCTGTAAGACATTATGCTGAGCAAATAACTCAGTTACAAAGGGATAAACACTGAATAAGACCACTACTGTATTAATAAGATCAATACAGGGGCGAGGGTGAGGTGGAGAGCAGGAATGGATGCACGGAAGGACAATCTGAAAGGAATGAACGATTAGAACTTGATCTTTATATGACAATAGTCTGGGACAAGATAAGCATTAACAAAGGGAATTAATTGGGAGAGGGAAGAAAATGTGTATTCATGAATGAATGAAAAATGATCTCCTATGCAACAATGAATGAATGGAAATAAAAAATCTCTGTAAATGTTCATTGAAATTAATAAAATAATTTTTTTAAAAAGAAAAATTATCTCCCTGTGAACCTTCACTAAAAAAATGAAAAATTAATTTATTCACAGCAGAGTTTGTGAAAATGGCACAGGATTGGGCAAGGTTTTCTTCTCAGAATAGACCAGATAGCACCTAACATCAACAACAATGTATACTTACCTAAATTATCATTCCTTGGACATTTAGTTTCTTTTTTAGGCTTTTCCCCTCTAATTGTTAAAAATAATGAACACCCCTGTAGTTGTTGTTATGTGTCCTCGAGTCGCTTGTGACTAGTTGCAACCCTATGTACAACAGCTCTGAACCCTGTTTTATCCTGAGCCAACTTATCATTTCTGACACAATTACTTCTATTACTCCAGTCACTGAGTCAATCCATCTCATCCAGAATCTTCCTCTCCTGTGCTGTCCCTCTACCCTCTCAAGCGTGTTGTCCTTCTTTCAATACGGCCAAAGTATGTCAGACGAAGCTTCAGAATCCTTGCCTCCAAGGAGCAGCCTGATTTCACCCTCTCTAGGACTAAGCTATTTGTTTCCCTAGCAGTCCACTATATATTCAATACTCTTCTCCAGCATCACAGCTTAAAGACATCTCCCATCATCCCTAGTTATTGTCCAGCTTGGCCTGGATTAGGCACACCTTAGTCTCCAGACAGACATCATTTCAAAATTCTAATGAGTAGAATTGTTGTTGCTTGCTGTCCTATGTGTTCAGATAGAAATCAACTCCTAGCTGTCCTTCCAGTGGGTTTCCAAAAACTATTAATTGTACAATCGTACAACAGGAGATTACTCTCAAGTTACTACCTAACTTGGGAGGGACTGGAGAGCATCATGATAAGTGAACTAACTCAGTCCTATTAAGACAAATACTGTATAAAACCATTATTTTAGAATATGTATGAGGATCAAAGGGAGGGAGTGTGGGAGCAGAAGGGTAAGGATGGGTGGAGGGGGAGTGTTAATCATAGGGTTGCACAATTTAATGGGTGGAGGGAGGGTTAAAGGAAAAGAAAAAGATCCTTTGTGAAAAACAATGCACACAAACTTTGTAAGTAAACCAGTAAAATAAAAAAAAATTATAACAAACTTTTTAAAGTACAATTAAAAAATATGTTGAAAAGAAAAGAGGAGAGGAGAGAGGAAATTACTCATCTTTCTCCTGCAGAGCAGCTAGTAGATTCGATTCATAAGACTTTGGGTTAGCAATGAAACTACTTTCTCACTAGGCCACCAGAGCTTTCTAATGACTAGAACAGCTGGATGGTACGTATGTGTTGTAAAGATTTTTATCCTTGAAGTCTTATGCCAGTTTATACAGTTTATTCCCAGTAATACAAGTATCCTCATTCTATAGGTCTAATAACCATGATTGATATTTTCTTTTTCTGTGTCCTGCTGGTTTGAACAGAAGGATGGCATGTAATGATTTTACTTTGCATTTGGTATAACTAGTAAGAATGCAAGATTTACATAGGCTTCTTGCCCACTGAGTCATTAATTTTAAGGCAATTTACTATTCCAATATTTTTCTATTTGTTTGTTTTATTGAAATGTTAATTCTATTATTGTAGGTATTCATTATATATTGAATATCTTAATCATAGCCATAAGTGTTACAACTGTGTTTGAAAAAGTACTATTTATGAACTAAATAGATAAAAAAGGATACTAGTACCTACTTAAAAAATGAAAAGTCTGTGTTTCATTGACTATACAAAGGCATTTGACTGTGTGAATAACAACAAATTGTGGCTAACTCTGAGAAGAATGGAAATCTCAGAACACATGATCATGCTTATGCAAAATCTATACTTGAGCCAGGAGGTAGTCATCAGAACAGAGCAAGGAAACACTGGATGGTTCAAAATTGGGAAGAGTGTATGCCAGGGATGTGTCCTATCTCCATACCTTTTCAATCTATATGCAGAACAGATTATCCAAGAGGCTGGACTGTATGAGGAAAAATGTTGTATCAGGATTGGATGAAGACTCATCAACAATCTGCATTATACAGATGGCACAAGCCTGCTTGCTGAAACTGAGGATGACCTGAAGTGCTTGGTGCAGAAGGTCAAGGACCATAGCTTTCAATACAAATTGAAACTCAGCACCAAGAAAACAAAGATTCCCCCACTGGGCCGATTGGCAGCATCATGATAGATGGTGAAGAGATTGAGATTGTTAGCAGCTTTAGTTTGCTTGGCTCCATGATCAACACTCTTAGTACCCAAAGCCAGGAAATTAAAAGATGTATTGCTTTGGAAAAGTGTGTTGTAAGAGACCTCTCCAAAGTACTGAAGAGCAATGATGTCAATCTGGAGAATAAGGTGTGCCTGATACAGGCCATAATTTTTCCAAGTACTTGCTATGCATCAGAAAACTGGACAATGACTAGGGATGATAGAAGGAGAATTGATGCCTTTGAGCTGTGGTGCTGGAGAAGAGTATTGGATATCCCAGGGACTGCTGGGAGAACAAATGGGTTCATCCTAGACAGTATGAGACCAGGCTGCTCCTTGGAGGTAAGGATTCTGAAGCTTTGGCTGACATAATTTGAGCATGTTGCAAGGAGAGTCCAGTCCTTGAAGAGGGTTGTTGTGCTTGGAAGGGTGGAGGGACAGCACAAAAGAGGAAGACCCTAAATGAGATGGATTGATTTAGTGACAAGGGTAATGGGGGTAGGTGTGTCAGAAACATTAAGATTGGCACAGATAGGGCAGAGTTTAGGGCAGTTGTACATAGGGTCACTATGACTTGCAGAAGATTCAACTGCACATAACAGCAGCACAACAACTTCAAAAACTGTTGGGACAGTTAAATGAAATTATACACATAAAACAGTAATTTCATATACACATAAACATATGTAACTTACAGATAATACTATAAATCGTTGACTGTTTTCTCCAACTAACCAAACATATTTTGTCTTGCATCTTTTATCGCTTCATCTTTAAAATTAAATGATAACTCATTTGCCTTAAAACAGGTAGCTTCCAAACTATTTGTTAAAGTCTCTCCAACTCTAAAAGATGTGGTCTGAGACCATCACTAGATCTTCCCCATAATAAAACTGACATTAGCTTAAATAAATCATTACAATGATGTAGAGAGAAGAACCTATGGAAATGCTAATATTTCAGAAAAATAATCAAAACAGGACAGCAGGAGAACAGAGAGTTAAAATATTCTTATGATGATGCCAAATCCAAATATTCCAGACTCCATAATTTTCATGGTCTTGAAACAGCGTGATCATGATGAAAACATGGGAAACTAAGAGTTCTCTCTCTCTCTCTGTACCACAACCCCTCTTCTTCTCTCCTGTACTCCTCTCTCTTTCCTTCCCTCCCCACCTGTTCTTCCCCCTCTGTTTTTTCCCCTATAAAACATGTATGCGTGCACACACACATTTACAAATATACAGGATTATAGTCTGTTGTCTAAGTAGATCAACTCTAAGTATTAACTGACTAGACTACCAAGCATCAACTCCCTCAGTGTGGCAATATTAGGGTAAGCAGTATGGCAGTGGGGACAAGGTCTTTAATGCATTTTACATAAGTAAAACCTTGCACTGTGGGTGATTAATAAATGCTTATCCTTATCATAATAATATCGTAGATTGCCAGCATCCGTATTCATTACAGTTCTGTTTTGAGACAATCTCAATAGGGGAAACTACAGAGAATACGTTTTCCAGACGACATGGCTTGCCCCATACATCAAGTTTTACCTCTGGAGAGCATCTGTGGGACTTTTACACTAAATAAAAAACTCAAATAAAGTCGACCAACATAGAGTTGATTTTATCACATAGGAAACCTGTAGAATGGAGTAAGGATGCTCCACAAGCTTTCAAAGTCTGTAAATCTTTACAGAAGCAGATTAACTCACCTTTCTCTCAAAGAATGGCTGTTGAGTTCCGATTTCTGACTTTGAGGTTTGCAACCATGTTATTGTTTTTGTTGTTATTAGGCGCCATTGAGTCAAGTATGACTCATAGCAACACTATGAACAAAAGATCAGAACCCTTTTCTATTCTGCATCATCCTAACATTTCCTGTCACATAAGAGCCCATTGCAGTAGTCACCATCTAGCTGAGGGTCTTCCTCTCCTTCGTCAACCATCCACCTTTCACAGTATTATCTAATTCTTCAAGGAATAGCCATTCCTCGCAACATGCCCAAAGTATGTGATGCAAAGCTTCATCATTCTTGCCTCCAAAGAGCACTCCAGCTGCACCCTCTCAAGATAGATCTGTTTCTTCTCTTTGTAGCCCATGGGGTATTCAGTGCCCTTCTCCAACACCACAGCTCAAAGGCATCTGTTCTTTTTCTGTCATCCTTATTCATTGTCCAGCTTTCATATGCATAGCAAGTGATCAGAAAGACCATGGCCTGAATCAGACACACTTGAGTCCTCAAACTGACATCATTACTTTTCAATAATTCAACAAGATTCCTAACTGCAGATTTCCCCAGTGCAATGTGTTTTCTTATTTCCTGACTGCTCATACCAAGGATGTTAATTTGTGAATCCAAGCAAGATAAAGCTGTTGAAAGTTTCAATCTCCTCTCCCTCCATAATGACACTGCCTATCAGTCCAGAGGTAAGAATATTTGTCTTCTTGAAATTGAGATGAGATGCAATCCATAATTTTTTTTCTGCGTAAATTTTCATTACAATTAATTAAAAAAGAAAAAGAATAGATGCGATAATAGTGGACCTTTAAATATATAAAATACAATGTATGTGAATAATTGTATAAAGCACAGTGTACATGAATAAAATACAACGTAAATGAAAGATTGTATAGAACACACTACCCACAGAAGGGTCCATATGGTGTTATCCTGGTTTCTGTCGAAACTTTTTAAAAAAATTTATTTATTTATTTTTCATTTCAATGAACATCTACAGAGATTTTGGAATTTCATTCATTCATTGTTGC
>NW_006400178.1:1117075-1118207 GCF_000299155.1 Elephantulus edwardii
TCTTGGCACCAGTAGCCAGGAAATAAAAAAACGTATTGCGATGGGAAAGTCTGTGGTTAGGGACCTCTCTAAAGTACTCAAGAGCAATGGTGTCTTTCTGGAGACTAAGGTGCGCCTGATACAGGCCATGGTTTTTGCAATCACTCACTCACTTTAAATCCTCAATGGTGCATGAGTATTTTAGCGGAGGTTGATGAATCTTATAGATGTGGCATATATGATTGTCTTCCTGCCCTGAGGGTTGAAGGCCCCAGGGCCCAAATGGGTGTGGGGTGGCTGGGTCACAAGCCCTGGTCCAGCACTCCCTCCACTGTCCTTGGAGATTTCCCACCAAAGTCCAAGTTTATAAAGATGGCATTTCCCCACCCACCTCTGAGAACTGTAGTCTGTACCTGCAAATTGTAGGCAGAGGGGGTTGGGAAGGCTGGGTCACAAGCCCTGGCTCAGCACTCCCTTCATTGTCCTTGCAGATTTCCCACCAAAGTCCAAGTTTATAAAGATCGCAATCCATAATTTTGCAAGTGCTTGCTATGCCTAAGAAACCTGAACAATGACTACGGATGATAGAAGGAGAATAGAGGCCTTTGAGCTGTGATGCTGGAGAAGAGTATTGATTATCCCTGGGACTGCTAGGAGAACAAACAGGTTCATTCTAGACGGTGTGAGACCAGGCTGCTCCTTGGAGGGAAGGATTCTGAAGCTTCTTCAGACATACTTTGGGCATGTTGCAAGGAGGGCCCACTCCTTGGAGAGGAACGTCATGCTAGGAAGGTTTGAAGGACAGTGCAAGAGAGGAAGACCCTTGATGAGAGGGATTGATTCAGTGACTAAGGTAATGGGAGTAAGTGTGTTAAAGACAATATGATTGGCACGGGATAGAGCAGGGTTTAGGGCTGTTGGACATAGAGTTGCTATAAATTACAGGCAACTTGATAGCACATAACAGCAACAATCCCTCTCCTCCTGCCTTTGCCTAGTCATTGAAACACATATAGACATTCCTCTTGTTAGAACGTGCCCCTGCACGGAAGGGAAGCCGGGAAGCTGTGCACCGGGGAAGGTCACCTCGGATAATAGCAAAGAGGCATCTTTCAGTTACACAGAAAAACCGGTGGCCCTCAGGCCAGAAAGG
>NW_006400179.1:0-495 GCF_000299155.1 Elephantulus edwardii
GATTTCATATTTTGAATTATGATTTCTTGTTTTTCCAGTGCCTCTAATGTCTTATTTGTTTTCTCTGGGTTGTTTTGGATTTTTTTTTTTTAAGTTCCTCCTGATTTTTGACTGTAGTGTCCTGTAATTCTTCAAGTTTGTTTTTCATCCATTGAAAACATTCAGTCATCTTTTTTTAAAATTCTGCATCAGAAAGTTCCATCAGACTTTCCGGCTTCATGAAATCCATTGCTACTGTGTCATTTTGGGGGGAAAATATCTTGTTTTGGGCTTGTGTGGTGAGTGAGGTACCCTGCTTCTTTTGAGACATTGAAGTGGAAGAGTTTTTGAAAACTAAGGTGATAGTTCGTTCTTCGTTTGATGTCACTACTTCTGTATCGAGATGTCCAGTACCTCCCTTTTTTGCTTAAGTTGGTGGGACCAATGTGGTAGGGCCAAACAGCAGTTTGTAGTCTAAAGAAACTAAATCTTCAATATTGGACCACTTTTTCAAGT
>NW_006400179.1:725-6120 GCF_000299155.1 Elephantulus edwardii
GGCACCTTTGCCAGCCCCAAAATTCAGAGCTGGCGGTGGGGGTCGCAGACTGGCGCGGGGGAAGCGATGCGATACCACATTTGACTTTTTATACAATTGACCTGTGTCAAGGAATAATGCATTGGAATGTACTCCAAATCAAAACATAATGAGTAAATTTTGCTTATACATTTATAAAGTCATAGCAGACATTTCACATCACCTATTCCCAGTCAACAAAAAACACCAGATTTAGTGAGCAGAACTGATTCCAAAGAGTAGGAAGTACATTGATCTAAACGAATTTTAAAATGCTGCTTTTCATTTCTGCATATGTTAGATACTTTTTACAATTTAAAATTTCATCTGTCTGAAGGTCAAATAAACAAAAATTTACGAAGACGGCAAACATGTGAAGGAGCCAAACATAATGTACATCAAGAATTTGGGAAGTGATGAATGGAAGCTAGTCTTCATTAAATTCACAAACTTTTATTAAAACACACAATAGCAAAACAGGAGTTCAGGCTTTACTATGCAAGCAAAGGAGTTTATTGGAATTTATTAGAAGAAAGTACTTCACAAAGGGACACAGAAGGGCAGGGCACTCCTAGTCCATAATTCCTTGAACAAAGGAGGCTCTGGACATGGGGAAAGGATATCAAGTTTCTTCATGAGAGGAGGAGGGGCGTTATCTGGGATAGACCTCCCCCTTAGGAGGATGCACTATATGGCTGCCATTGCAGGGGTTTCCTGGCTTGCTTAAGGGGAGCATGTTGAGATGTCTGCAAGTGTGCACATTCAGTGTGAGTGTGGCTTTAGATGTGACTGTCTCCAGTGAGGTGTGTCTTCCGGGAGCAGGTGGCTGCTGTATAAAAGGTCATACAGGAGTCACTCACCTGGTGCCTGAAATCTCTAAGCATAGTTGGAAGTGGTTAAGAGGGAACACCTGGAGGTGGCTGGGATACTCAATTGGGTGTGTTCTTTAGTCTTGTAATGCTTGTGTTACCTGAATTCTGCCTTTTCTGATCTGAAGTATCTCACGGGAAAATACAGTAACTCAGAACATCAAGAAAAGAGAAAAATGAAACAAGAAAATAATGTCTGTGATTCAGAAAACCTAGTTGTTTGCCATCGAGTCAGGACCGACACACAGCTGACCCTCCAGCATGTTTTCAGAGGCAGTAAATGGCATCTGAGGAGATTGCCCATCCTTTTCCAATGGAACAGCTGGTGGATTCAAACCGTTTACCTTTGGGTTGGCTTTGCAGCTTCTTTCCACTTCCTTCTTATTCCTTGAAAAGTTTGTCCTTGATACAAGGTCCTTTTATTATGTAAATAGAAGGAAGTGACTCAGATTGCAGGGTGGAGGCAAACAACAACTGTTCAAGGATTTAAACTTGATAAAGACCTTTCTTCAAAATTGTCTTTATAGCCTATTGCAGTCCCCACTAATTGTTCATTTTCTCAGTCTTGGGAAACAAATCAATTCTCTGAACTCTCTTGGGTTTAATAAAAATGTCTATGATGAAAATAATCTTATCTTAAAGAAGGCTTATCCTTTACAAATTGTGATGTCTAGTTGTTGACATATTTGAGCTAACAGATGCTGCCCTGGATGTACTCACCAAGTTGTGCCAAGAAACTTGGAGAACAACCACTTGGCCAACTGACTAGAACAGATCTATATTTGTTCCCATCCCAAAGAAGGGTGACCCAACAGAGTGTGGAAACTATAGAACAATCTCATTAATTTCACATGCAAACAAGATTCTACTGAAGATTATCCAAAAGCAACTGGAACAACACATCAGCAGAGAACTGCCAGATGTTCAGGCTGGGTTTGGAAGGGGCCGTGGTACTAGGGATATTGTAGCTAATGTTAGATGGATCTTGGCTGAAAGCAGGGAATACCACAGGAGTGTATATCTGTGTTTCATTGACTATGCAAAGGCATTTGACTGTGTGGATCATAACAAACTGGCTGACTCTGAGAAGAATGGGAATCCCAGAACACTTGATCGTGCTAATGTGAAACCTATACTTGGACCAAGAGGCAGTGGTCAGAACTGAGCAAGGAAACACTGCATGGTTCAAAATTGGGAAGGGTGTATGCCAGGGATGCATCCTATCTCCATACCTTTTCAACATATATATGCAGAACAGGTGATCCGGGAGGCTGGCCTCCATGAGGAGAAATGTGGCATCAAAATAGGAGGAAGAATCATCAACAATCTGCGTTATGCAGATGACACAACCCTGCTTGCAGGAAGTGAGGAGGACCTGAAGCGTTTGCTGCAGAGGTTCAAGGACTGCAGCCTCCAATATGGATTGAGGCTCAATGTCAAGAAGACAAAGATTCTTACCACTGGGCCAATTGGCAGCATCTGGATGGATGGTGAAGAGATTGAGATTGTTCAGAGCTTTAGTTTGCTTGACTCCACAGTCAACATTCTCGGCACCAGTAGCCAGGAAATTAAAAGACATATTGCGATGGGAAAGTCTGCTGTTAGAGACCTCTCCAAAGTACTGAAGAGCAATGGTGTGTCTCTGGAGACTAAGGTGTGTCTGATATAGGCAATCACTTTGCAATCACTTGTTATGTATCAGAGAGCTGGACAATGACTAAGGAGTATAGAAATATAATTGATGCCCTTGAGTTGTGGTGCTGGAGAAGAGAATTAAGGGTACCGTGGACTGCTAGGAAAACAAACAGATTCATCCTGGAAAAGATCAAATCGGGCGGCTCCTTGGAAGGCAAGGATTCTGAGGCTCCGTCTATTATATTTTGGACATGTTGTAAGGAGGAACTGGTCCTTGGAGAGGGACATCATGCTTGGTAGAGTAGAGGGACAGCACAGGAGGGGAAAGCCCTCTATGAGGTGGATTGATTCAGTGACTGGGGCAATTGGGATGGGTGTGTCGGAGATGGTGCGATTGGCACAGGACAGAGCGGAGTTTAGGGCTGTTGTACATAGGGTTGCTATGAGTCACAAGCGACTCAAAGACACATAACAACAACAGTTGTTGTTGGGCACTATCAAGTTGACTATTGGCTGACACAGAAGAATTACATGAAACATCATATGATCAAGAGGCAATAGTGATGAAGGAGGAAGTTCAAGCTGCTCTGAAAGAATTGGAAAAAAGTCTCCAGTAATTGATGGCATAACAATTGATATATTTCAGCAAACAAATACTACCCTGGACAAGCTAGCCAGGTTATGGCAAAAATCTGGAGGACAACTACCTGGTCAACTGACTGGAAAAGATCTATATTTATTCTCATTCTAAAAATAGTGACCCAGTAGAGTGTGGAAATTATCGAATGATATCTCTAATATCACACACAAGCAAGATCTGCTGAAGATTATCCAAAACTGACTGGAAGAGTACATCAGCAGGGGAGCTCTGGTGGCCTAGTGGTAGGGAGCTGCAACTACAATCCCAGAGGTGCACGGTTCGAATCCACCAGATGCTCTGCCGGGGAAGGAGGGACAATTTCCTCCTGTACCAGTCAGATCTGATTTGATGGTACACTTACACAAAAATAATAATAAAAAAAATACATCAGCAGAGAATTGCGAGATGAGCAAGCTGAGTTTAGAAGAAGCTGTGACAGTAAGGATATCATAGCCAATGTTAGATGGATCTTTGCTGAAAGCAGAGAGTAGCAGAGGACTGTCTGTGTTTCATTGACTATTCAAAGGCATTTGACTGTGTGGATCACAACAATTTGTGGCTAACCTTGAGAAGAATGGAAACCCCAGAACACTTAATTGTGTTCTTGCAAAACCTATACTTGGACCAGGAAGTAGTAGTGAGAACAGAGCAGGGAAACACTGCATGGTTCAGGATCAAGATAGGTGTGCATCAAGGATGCATCCTATCTCCATACCTTTTCAATCTATATACAGATCATTTGGGAGGCTGGACTTTATGAGGAGGAATGTCTCATCAACAACCTGCATTATGCAGATGACACAACTTTGCTTGCTAAAACTGAGGAGGACATGAGGTGCATGCTGCAAAAGGCCAAAGACTGTCATCTGCAGTATGGATTGAAACTCAACATCAAGAAAACAAAGATTCTCACCACTGGGCCAATTGGCAGCTTCATCATAGATGGAAAGTAGATTGAGATTATTAGATTATTAACTAGTTCAGCTTTTCTCTACAGTGAACACTCTTGGCACCAGCAGTCAGGAAATCAAAAGACTAATTTCTTTAGGTAAGTCTGCTGCTGTCAGGGGCCTCTCTAGAGTACTAAAGAGCAATGATAGGGAGCTCTGGTGGCCTAGTGGCAAGAAGCTGCACTGTAATCATAGAGATACATGGTTCAGATCCACCAGATGCTCTGCTGGAGAAGGAGGGGCAACCTCCTCCTGTACCAGTCAGTTCCAATTTGATGGTACACACACACAAAATAATAAATTTTTTTTCAAAAAAAGAGCAGTGATATCAATCTGGAAACTAAGGTGTACCTGATCCAGGCCATGGTCTTCAAAATTACTTGCTATATGTCAGAGAGCTGGATAGTGACTAAGGATCACAGAAGGATCAATGCCTTTGAGACATGGTACTGGAGAAGAGTGTTGAACATACCATGGACTGCCAGGAAAACAAGCAGGTCAGTCTTGGAGAAGGTGAAATCAAGCTTCTCCCTGGACGCAAGGATTTTCAGGCTCTGTCTCACATTGGGCACATGGCCAGGCATCGTGCCTGGAAGAGTGGAGGGACAGTGCAGGAGAGGAAGAATCAGGATCAGATGGATTGACTCAGTTACTGGAAAAATAGGATTAGGTCTGTTGGATAAAGATTACCTCAGCATAGGGCAGGGTTTACATAGGGTTGCTGTGACTTGACAGCACATAACAACAAAGCATGACTCATAGGGACTCTATGAACAATAGATATAAATCTTGCTCTGTCCTGTGCCATAATCCAGATCTCTGAAGTGCTTGAACCCATTATAAGTCACTGTGTCAATCCATCTTGTTGAGGGTTGTTCTAACTTCCTGAAATAGCTGCTTGCAGTTTAAAAGACTGAAAAGATGTAGATGTTCATCGAAATGAAAAATAAACAAACTAAATTAAAAATTAAAAAAAAAGACTGAAAAGAAAGGGGGGGGGGAAATTAGATAGCATCTGAACTCAAAATGCAGAGAAGCAGCAGTGCAGCTCTTCTTGATTAAAAGCACCATGCTCCAAATTTTAATGCAGGGCCTGTTCTGTCTCAAGTCTGTAAACAGTAGCAGCTTTGTGGGTCACAACTGCACAGCTTTCCTGTTGTATCAAGGAAAGCACCCACAGTCAAGTTGCCCACCAGTGGCTATGTGCTAATAAAACATACCTGTGTAGAATGGGACTGTTTCAGGGTTGGGGTGAAACTGAGAAAAACTGGATAAATTATGTA
>NW_006400179.1:8705-11801 GCF_000299155.1 Elephantulus edwardii
TTTTTCCTCACCTTTTCATCTCCAGAGTAATATATCATATGGTCCTCCGACTCAAAATGCCCCATGCCAGTCCATCTCATCTCACCAATGCCTAGTATGTCAATATAAAAGCAATATATGATTGGTTATTATGGCTATGATGGGAGTCCTGAGTGAAGGTTGCATAGTAGAGTGTGTGTGGGGGATTGCATACCAATTAAGGAATTTTTTACTTTTCAGAGAGAGGAGTGAACTGGGGGGAGGGGTGGGCAGGGAGAAAAATGCAACAATGAATGAATGGAAATCCGAAATTTCTATAAATGTTCATGAAGATGAATTTTAAAAAAGAAGACAAAAATTCTCACTACTGGGCCGTTTGGCAGCATTATGATAGATGGTGAAGAGATGGAGGTTGCTAACAGCTTTAGTTTGCTTGCCTCCACAATCAACAGTCTTGGTATCAGCAGTCAGAAAATCAAAAGATACATTGCATTGGGAAAGTCTGCTGTCAGGCACATCTCCAGAGTACTAAAGAGCAACGATGTCAGTCTGGAGACTAATTTGCGCATGATCCAGCCCATAGTCTTTACAATAACTTACGTTGTGTCAGAAGATCAGACAATGACTAGGGATGATAGAAAGAGAACTGATGACTTTGAGCTGTGGTGCTAGAGAAGAGTATTGATTATAACATAGACTGCTAGGAGAACAGTTTAGTCCTGGAGAAGGTGAAGCCGGGCAAGGATTGGAGGCAAGGATTCTGAGTCTTAGTGTGACATGCTTTGGTCATGTTGAAAGAAAAGACCAGGAGGCTGTGAGGAGCAGCCAGGGGGAGGTGGCAGCGGCGGCAGCTTGTCGGTGAGCAGCCGGGAGGACTGGAGTTAGGGTGAAGCACCTGAAGGCACGGGCGGTGGCCCCACCATGGCAATTCGCAAGAAGAGCACCAAGAGCCATGAATTCATCCTGCAGAATCATGCGGACATCGTCTCCTGTATTGCAATGGTCTTCCTGCTGGGGCTCATGTTCAAGATAACAGCAAAAGCATCTATTATTTTTGTTACTCTTCAGTACAGTGTTACCCTCTCTGCATCAGAAGAACAAGCCACAGAGTCAGTGTCTTGTTACTACTATGGTATTAAAGATTTGGCTACAGTTTTCTCCTACATACTTGTAGCAGTAATTATTCATGCCATAATTCAAGAATATGTGTTGGATCAAATTAACAGATGAATGCACTTCTCCAAAACAAAGCACAGCAAGTTTAATGAGTCCGGTCAGCTCAGTGCATTCTATCTTTTCTCTTGCATTTGGGGCACATTCATTCTAATCTCTGAAAACTACATCTCAGACCCAACTATCTTGTGGAAGGCTTATCCCCATAACGTGATGACATTTCAAATGAAGTTTTTTTACATATCACAGTTGGCTTACTGGCTTCATTCTTTTCCTGGACTCTACTTCCACAAAATAAAAAAAGAAGATATTCTTCACCAGCTTGTCTACATTGATCTTTACCTCTTTCACATTGTTGGAGCTTATCTTTTGAACTTGAATCATCTCGGACTTGTTCTTTTGGTACTTCATTATTTTGTTGAATTCCTTTCCCACATTTCCCGCCTGTTTTATTTTAGTGATGAAAAGTATCAGAAGGGGTTTTCTGTGTGGGCGGTACTGTTTGTTTTGGGACAACTTCTGACTTTGATCCTTTCAGTGCTCACTATTGGCTTTGGCCTCGCAAGAGCAGAGAATCAGAAGCTTGACTTGAGTAACGGAAACTTCAACATACTGGCCATTAGAATTGCTGTTCTGGCCTCCATTTGCATTACTCAAGCCTTCATGATGTGGAAGTTTATTAATTTCCAGCTTAGGAGATGGAGAGAACATTCTACATCTCAGGCACCAGTTGTGAAGAAGAAGCCAACAATGACGAAAGGCAGATCTTCTAGAAAAGGAACAGAAAACGGTGTAAATGGAACAGTAACTTCAAACGGAGTTGACTCTCCCCGTAATAGAAAAGACAAATCTTCATAATGGGTCAGAAGCTAATTGATTAATGTCCCCAAAGAAATACGCTTTTTGCTATAGATTTTTCTTCATAAAAAATATAATTTGTGCTCTTTGATTCTTGCTGTCATACTGTTTCATGGGTTTGTTTGTTTTTTTTTTGTTGTTGTTGTTGTTTTTGGTGGTTTTTGTTTTGTTTTGTTTTCCAGGGCATTTGAGGGGAAGATGATTACAGTGTGTTGCAAGATGTTTTAGCCTAGACTAAGCTACCTGCCTTCAGAAGAGTTTAGGTACTACCATTGTATTTTGTTATGCCTTTTACCTTTAAACATTTTTCTAATGATTTAGAGAAATAACTATTTACAAAATCCCACCAATCAACGATAGAATTTCTTGCTCTCACCACTTCTTTAAAGATACAGCAAGGTGGCCTGTTCCAGCAAGGTCGTATTTTTTAAGTTATCTTTCACGGTAAAATGGAAATATTACAAAGTTAGAAGTCAGCTTTTAGTATGTTTTCAGTGTTATGTAATTTTTAGAAATTTTTTGTAGCATTTACACTTAGAGGGGGAAATTTGTAAAATCACCAAAATAATTGTGTTTTATTTTACAGACAGTGATTGTAAGTGTTATAAAATACACATCCTCCTGCTTTTTCCCCCCAAAAAAGAAGATACATGCTAACGGTAACATGTTGCAGTTTGTTGCCATATATATTGAATCAAATTATATTAACATAAAAGTACTCACGAAGAAGTACAATTTTAAACACTTGTAAACTGGAATTTAGAAAATTATTCACTGTAAAGAGGAAAATCTGACTTACACTTGTAGCCCTCTTTGTTTATCTGTTGATGGTTCTTAACAGGGCTTTTCATAAACTGTGATGTGCACAGCATGCTAGAAAAATGCTGTTTAACCTGCAAAAACCTTTTTAAAAATAATGCCTACTTGATTTATATCAATATGAAAAATGTCAAATAATTGTATTTAGGAAACATTTAATGCACTAATCTTAAATTTAATATTCAGGTTGACAAATATCGTTGTGAAAGAGTGCTTTATGTTCCAACTCTAGCTTTGATCCCATCTTTGATCTATATAAAGTATATT
>NW_006400179.1:43038-109082 GCF_000299155.1 Elephantulus edwardii
CACTGCTGTAAAATGGGACTGATATCAGGGTGGGGGTAAGACTGAGAAAAACTGGATAAATTGTGTATACTGCACTGAAACAGATGAGGGACTGAATAATTTAAAAGCGATGTATGATAGGGTATTATGGTTATCACAAGAGTCCACAATTAAGGTTGCATAGTGGAATGTACTTGGGGCGGTGGGATGGGTGCCGGGAGATTGAGTACCAGGGAGGGAGTCTTTCTTTTACTTTTGAAAGAGAGGAGCGAACTGGGGGGTGGGGGGAGAGGGCTGGGCAGGGAGAGAAGTGCAGCAATGAATGAATGGAAATCCAAATTCTCTGTAACTGTTCATTAAAATGATTTAAAAACAACACACACACACACACACATTTGTTTATTCTTTTGGCAGCCCGTGGTATATTTAGTACTATTCACCAGCACCACAATTCTTGGTCATCCTTAGTCATTGCCCAGCCACATGTGAGGCAATTGCTGACACCATGGCCTGAGTCAGGTGACTTCAGTCTCTAAGGTGATGGTACCGTACAGTAGTGTCAATACATGGGAACCTCCTGTGCTCTGGGAGGGAGTCGATGCAGCAGTGGTCTAGCCTTCATAGCTTACCAAGTGGCTGTGTGACACTGTCTTCTAAAAGTGGTCTGGCCTGCTCCTGCCCTGCCCCAGGGTTTCTGCTGGCCTGGCATTGCCGGGAAACACAGACACACACACACACCCCCTCTACATTCTGGGAGGAAACACACACACACACAATCTCTAGAGCCTGGCATTGCTGGGAAATACACATGCACACCCTCTCTACAGCAGACAGATCAGAAAAGCTAGAGCCCACCAGGTCTAGTCCTTCTGGAAGGTCCCTCCATAGTTTTGAGAAGCACTTAGAATAACTGTCCATAGGAAAACAGGCATAAAGGCATTATCTTAAATAAATTACAATGGCTACTGTCACCTGCCAGGAGTGCTGTCCCAGCAGCAGTGGCAAGAGCAGCCAGAAGCCCATGACTTGACTATGCTCAGGCTCTCAGATCTGTGGGGCAGAACCTCCTATGAAAGGGTGATGCACTAGGCCCAGAGTACTGTACTCCACTGTGCCTCTAGCAGGCTGCATCCACTTCCTAGGTCAGTGACATTTTGATGAAATAGTGAGTAGGCAGAACCTTACAAGCTTCTCTTGGCAGCCTGGTACCCCCTCCCACACATTGAGAATCCCCCTAACACAGTGAAAGTGCAGTGCCCACTCCTGCCTCTGCCCGCAGTTCTGCAGTGCCTGAAGACTGGGAAGCCATTGCAGGCTTGATCAGGGCCCTTATTTCCTCTTGGAGGGTGCTGTTTCTGGACTGTGGAGAGAGAGGTGAACAAGACCTTTGGGGAGAAGGCAGCATCGGCCCAAGGCAGGACATGATGAAATGCCAAGAACAGTCACCTAGCCCTCTATCACAGTGGGGAGGCCTGATGTGTTCTGGGTACATGGGCCTGGTAGATATTTTCTGAAAGACATGAGGCCTGTGGCCATCACAAAGTCCATGGTAGTCAAGAACTTGACTGTGACTCTCTCCTGCCCTTGAGTCCCCTGGATTCCGGGCAACAGAAGTTACTGCAGTTCTAGCAGGAACAATTGTCTTCATTCTCACACATTCCAGGGCTAGTTTATGGAGGTACATTTCTGAGGACGTGGAGTTGGAATGGTCTGTGTGTTTCCAGGTCCTTCAGATGCTCGTTTTGTCTGGGAGAAGAATGGGCACAAGCTGGAAACCTGTGTTCCCACGCAGACCCAGGCACTGGCTGATGGCAGAGTCCATGTGCTCAGTTGGCTGCAGGACTCTATCCGGGAAAGTGCAGAGTACAGCTGCTGGGTTCTATCCTCAGCAGGAAACAAGACCTCCAAAGTGCAGGTCACGGTGATGAGACATGGTAAGTGGGAGCCTGGTTCCACTCCCCATTTTTAATTTAGGTGTAGAGTTTTAAAACAGCATTTACCCTTGCATCTCTAAGACATATGATGGCATCTTAGCTCCAGGATTAACTGCTAACCTTCTACTAAAATGAAGACTTAGACTTATCATTGCTTTCTCACATGTGTGTACCTCTCTCCCCTCATGTGCTGCCAAGTATCCTTTTTCGGATTAGATTATCATTCAGTGTTTATATTTCATACTAGAATAGCTAAGCCAAATAGGTCTATTACAATTTCCTTTCCTACACTTAAGGTTTTCCATGTAGATTTTTCAATTAATTGTACTCATTTTCATTTGCTCTCTGTTACCATTAATTCAACACATTCTGCAGGTGCCTAAATCCTGCCATAAATGCAGACATACTGATTGTTGTCTGTGTAACCTCCACACAGAACCTTCTGATTTCTTCCAGTGGTGTCGTACCCCTTGTACCAAGTTGCTTTGAAAAAGGTATTTTGCTGGGAAAGGTCATAGAAAGAAAGGAAATTCCTCAAGATGGATTCAGAGACTGCAACAAGCGGCCTTAACCAAAGTGGAGATCCTAACAGTAATACAGGTTAGGGAAAGCAAGATACCAGTCTGCTATTCAGACTGCTATTTATAGGTTTGCTGTAGGTCTTACTGGACTTGGCAGCACCTACAATAACAGAGTTGCCATCTTGGCATTGCCTTTACCTGAGATTCAGCCTTTCTGACAAGCTCTCAGGTATTGTTGAGGCTATTCCCAGAGCTCAGGATGGATCACAAGTGTTGGAAACCTCAACAGGCTGGACCTCATCATTCACTATGTAAATATTTAACAGTTTGCTTTCAGTATAGGACTCCTACTTTGTGTATCCCAGTCATATACGCCTTTCTTTCCCTTTTCTTCAACTTCAGTCACTTTTTGGGCCTGAGTGGTAATTGTCTCCATGAAATGGGGAACTTGCACTACTTCTGTTTTTTTAGGTCAGTGTCCAGCACCAGCTCTCTCACACCATGCACAGACTGTGATCCATGGGATGCACTGCTTCCATTTCCTGAAGACCTGGCAAGACCCAGCTTGCTTATTTCATCTAAGTCAGTTTCCACTTGTCTGTCTGCTGGCCAGCTTTCCCATTTTTGCTGTTCCTTATTCTGTTTTCTTTTTAAAGGATTTCCCCTTCTTTTTAAGGTTGCCTTATGTTATTTTAGTGCCACTTTGATCGGAAAATCAATTGCAAATGTTCACTACTATTTAGAATCTCAATTTTTTATGTGAAAAAACTTAGAATACAGGACTGCTGTTTGGATGAAATGTTACACAGAAGGTGGGTTCAACTATGGATAGAACAAACAGTATCAGACCGTATGAAGTCCATTCGCATCGGACCTGCTTGTTATGTGCTGTTGCATCGCTTGCAACTCAAAGCGACCCTATGTACAAGAGCCTAAACCCTGCTCTATCCTGTACCACCCTTATTGTCTCTGACACACCCCCACTGTCCCAGTCACTGAAACAATCCATCTCGAGGGTCTTCCTCTCTTGCACTGTCCATCCACCCTCCCAAGCATGAT
The DNA here is from genome assembly GCF_000299155.1 of Elephantulus edwardii. NCBI lineage: Eukaryota > Metazoa > Chordata > Mammalia > Macroscelidea > Macroscelididae > Elephantulus > Elephantulus edwardii. The sequence continues at coordinate 46,532 of NW_006400179.1, forward strand.
GGCCCTCTCCAAGGACCTGTCCCTCCTTGTAACATGCCCAAAGTATGTTAGATAAAGTTTCAGAATCCTTGCCTCCAAGGAGCAGCCTGGTTTCACCTTCTGCAGGATGTTTGTTCTCCTAGCAGTCCATGGTATATTCAACACTCTTCTCCAGCACAACAGCTCAAAGCCATCAATTCTCTATCATGCCTAGCTATTGTCCAGCTCTCTGACACATAAGAAACAATCAGGCGCACCTTAGTCTCCATACTGACATAGTTGCACTTCAGTTCTCTGGAGAGGTCCCGGACAGCCAACCTTCCCAGTGCAATTTGTCTCTTGATCTCTTGGCTGCTGGTACCAAGAGTGTTGATTGTGGAGCCATGCAAACTAAAACTGTTAACAACCTTAATTTCTTCACCATTCCTAAAGATGCTGCCAATTGGCCCAGTGGTGAGAATCTGTTTTTTTTAACGTTGTTTTAATCCATGTTGAAGGCTGTAGTCCTTATCTTCTGCAGCAAGCACTTCAGGTCTTCCTCAGTTTCAGCAAGCAGGGTTGTGTTGTCTTCATTAATGCAAGTTGTTTATAAATCTTCCTTTAATCCTGACACCACATTCCTCCTCATACAGCCAAGCCTCTTAGATGATCTGTTCTGCATATTGATTAAAAAGGTATGGCAATACATCCCTGGTGTACACCCTTCCCAATTTTGAACCATGCAGTGTCTCCTTGTTCTGTTCTGACGACTGCCTTCTGGTTCAAGTATAGGTTTCACATGGGATATAAAAAGATACAACCACAATGAAGACATCTTGGTATTTCCTTTAAATTATCTCCACCCTCCCAACCCCGAAGTGTAAATTTGGCTATGTTGGAGATATGTTTAGAAATGACTTTCTGGCCTGCTCTCCCTCACTTTGCCTGTTTCTCAGTGATGCCACAATCAGGGGTGATCTGTCCAGAAAGTCGTCTGGTGCAGTCCTGATAACTCATGTGGGATTGCCCTGTGTCCTCACTCAGCAAACCCCTTGTGGAGTGCATGTGGTGCCACCAGAAATACCAAAGCCAGCGGTGAACACATGTTCTGTCCCACATACTCTGTTTCAGGTATGAAGTTCTTGGAGAGGCTTCTGAAATTAGTAAATCCCTGTGAACCTGTTGTTAGATGCCATCAAGTGGACAGACTCCTATGACTTTGTGAACAGATCAGAGCCTATAGTTCACATGGTGCTCAAGCCCACTGTAGTGGTGTCAGTCCATTACCATAAGGATCTTATTTTGCTGGCCATCTACCTTTCCCAGGATATCTTTTTTTCTAAGCATTGGTTCCTACACGCTCAACATCTGGGACATGAAGTTTCACCATCCTTCCCTCCAATGAGCACTCTGGTTGCACTTCTTCCAAGACAGATTTGTCTGAACATGTATAAACCTGTTGTTCAAAGGAATGAAATCTTAGATATTTAAATAGAGATGGTGATTCATGTAATATATTCTGTAAGTAACTTGCTTCAAATCCTATGACAGCAGACATGGAGAGGCAAGCCAGAAGGCTTCCAGTGGTGCTCTCGGCCCCAGTCAGAGCTGAGCCTTAACTTCTGGTCTCACTCAAGGAAGAGGCAGCACTGTAATTGAAAGCAGCAAACCCACTTGCTCCACTCCAAGGTGTTGCTGACATCCCATGGGATGGGGCAAGCTGACTGCTCTTCTGTGTGGACTACAGGATGAAAGTTAGGTGCCAGTATGGGTGTAGGCCCCTGACACTGATCCTAAGACACTGGAGAGCAAGCTGCTGTCAGTTGAGGATCTAGGGTAGTTAGTAGGTTGGGAGTAGGATGACTGACCTTGGAGGCTTCAAGGGTCACACAACTTAACCAGGGTCACACCTCCCAAGTAGATGCCTAAGCCCTACTACATCCAGCTTCCCCTAGCAGAGGGCAGCCTCATTGCTCCACTCTCCATGTAACCTTGGGCCAAACTTTAAAATCTTTTTCACTTTCACATGAGGGACTGCAACGGGCATGGAAGGGGCAAACACCATGTGACCCTGAGCCCCACCCTGTCTTTCAGAGCCCACCCACCAGGAGCAGTGGGCCAGGGATCTGGCTGCCTGGAGGACCATGGCTGGCAACCATGACCATCTGCTGCAGAGCTGGACGAAGGTTTGGGTATGCTGTGAAAAGCTGTGCTTGCGTCCCTCCAAAGAACATTACATAGCCCCTTTACAGTACCAAGCCTGACTTGCTTCCTCCAGCCCATTTTTCTTATCTGCAAGTCTGCTCTTTTAAGTGTTCCACACTAGCAATTAAATCAGTAATCAATGGTCTGCATTTGCTTCCTCCACCCAAGGGTACTCAGCATTTGCTGTGAAGCCAGGCCAAAAGGCTTCAGGAGACCTACACCTCCAAGAGAGGACTAGTATTGGCCAGCTGTACTGTTGTCCTGTGACCTTGCCAATCAGGGATAGGTGCTCCGTTGCTACACTGTCAGGGGCACACTGTTCTGCACCTTGCTCCCAGCAGCCAAGGCTGTTTCACAGGACAGACTCTCCCAGGGTTGTTATTGGACTGTCAAACACAAAAGGAGTCTGCAGCAGCACAAATCCCAAGTTTTCAAGGTCTTTGGGCTAAATGACCACCAAAAACTTCAGACTGGTGCCAGAAAGGGGCTCAGTTTTAAGAGATTTTTATCATTTGGAGACTAGTGCAGGTGTGGGTTCCTCTCACACTGAGTCTTCTCACCTCACAAGATATTGGCAGAGGGGATGGAACTTGTAGGATTTCCGGCCAAGTGAACATTAACTCAAATGTACAGGACAGGGACTTTGGCTTTTCCTTTTCACATAGAAAGTAGCTCTAAGTAGACTGTCATGTACTGCTGAGTCAGAAAGGACTCATAGCTGATCCTCCAGAGGGTTTTGAGAGGCTGTAAATCAAATGGGAGAATATCTTCCTCCCATAGAGAACCTGGTGGATTTGAATAACCTACCTTTGGTTTGGAAGCATAACTCCTTACCTACTAGGCCACCAAAGCTCCCTAAGAGTAGATTACTAAGTGAGAAATGGGTGTTCAGAAGTCCATCTGCTTTTCAAGGGCTTAAAAACATCATTGCTTTTTTCAGGAAAGCTGTGATAAGGATACTTTTTAGGTATGTAATGGCAGCTCAAGACGTCTCTGAAGCCAACCTTGCTGCCCCACCTGTCATCCTGCTCTGTGCATTTCCATGCCTGCACATAACTCTCTGGAAGTTGGGCAGTGGACACAGGATCCAAGCTGAGCTGCCTCTGGACAGTCATCTTTCTTTTTAAATCAACTGCTTACCATAATAAAAGGTCTGTCGAGCCTGTTCAGGAGGCTAGACTTACTAAATAAGCAAAGCATTTGACATTTTTTCAGAAAGAGGCTACCTTCTTATAGTCAGTGAATAGATGACTATTCATCTTTCTATTATATTTATTGATGTAACAACTGTGCTTCAGCTTCAGGTTGTCACGGTAGGAATAGATGAGACTCCAAGTCAAAGTATTTTGCCTTAAATGGTAAAGTGATGATGAGGTCACAAAGGGGAGCAGAAATGAGTATTTTAAAACAGTGTTATTTTTTTCATCAATCTCAGAATGTTTGGGTGTGCATGTTTTGTTAAGAGGTTTATGTTCTGAGTGAGCACTCTACTGGCCCTCTGATTCTGTAAATGAAGTGTCCCTTGGTTAAGGTAGACAAAGCAAACCAACAGGTAAATGATGCACTTATTCTGGTGCTATGGTGTTTTGGGTTTTTTCCCACAATTACACAAATCTGGTTAGAATATTCTGTGATGTCTGATTTTGGGACTTTTACTGAAGCTGCAGCCATGGCCTCATGTGTTAAGCATGTGCAATGGCATTTTTTAGGTCTATCATAAACCCAAGATGTCTGTTAAAAATAAAGTTGTGATTCTGTTGGGATTCCTAACAAGCCTTGGATGCCATCTCAGTTGTGGGTTTATTTCGAGGTCATTCTTTAAGCAGTGGGTGGATGGAGTTCTCAAAGTTTCTGAAGATCAGCATGTGTTTCTCTCCAGTTTTCCCAATGGTCCACAGTAAACACGCATTTAGCGACAAAGTAAAAAACAAAGGTACCCCGGGGTTCTTCTCTCTCTGGACCCCACCCGGAGTCTAGAAGCTAACAACTTCCCAAGTACCAGCTTATCCCCATGCCAAACATTGATCTACTTCAGAAAAGTATCACAATTTAATGTAAAGTTCTTCCGTCATCCACTCTTCACTCTCATTATGATTGGAATGGGACTTCAACCATTACTGCTGCTGAGTGAATTGCTCTAAGTTTTGGCCTCTGCCTTTGATATTGTTTTCTGTACTCAATTCTCTATGTAGTCTGGATTTAGCTGAGCATGTTTTTATTCAGCAAACATTCCCTATCCCTCTTACAGTTATCACAGTACATGTATTCTGTTGAAAATACAATATGAAGAGTTTCATTTTTGATCCTTTGCACTGTTGAGAAAATAAAAGCAAAGCATTATGCTCTTCTTATATGTGAGGAGTCAGCTGGAACAGAACATTATCAAAGAACTGCCAGAAGTTCAAGCTGGACTGAGAAGAGACTGGGACCAGGGATACCATTGCTGGTATCAGATGGATCTTGGCTTAAAGCAGAGAATACTATTTTTTCAGTTTGTGCTACTGAAGCACAAATTGATAATAATGTCTATTTGTGCTTTACTGACTATGTAAAGGCATTTGACTATGAAGATCATAACAAATTATGGCAAACACTGAGAAGAATGGGAATCTCAGGACAGTTTTTTTGTGCTCATGCGAAACTTATACATAGACCAAGAAGCAGTTGTCAGAACAAAATAAGGAAACGCCACGGCATGGTTTAAAATCAAGAAAGGTATGTATCAGGGTTGTATCCTTTCTCCAAAACTATTCAAGTTCTCATTTGGAAAGCTGGACTTGATGAAGAATGTGGATTAGTGGAAGACTTAACAACCTGCATAAAGCAGATGTCACAATCTTGCTCTCTGAAACAGAAAAGGACTAGAAGTGCTTGCTGCAGATCATAGACTATTTCCTTCAATATGGATTACATCTCAACATCAAGGTAAACATCATTACCACTGGGCCAGTAGACAATTATTGATTTGAATTGGTTGAATTACTGATTTGAATTGAAATTATCAACAGTTTCATCTTACTTAGATCCATAATCAACGCCCTTGGTACTTCTTGTTGTTAGGTGCTATTATGTACAACCCATAGCAACCCTATGAACAAGAGATCTGAATGAACCCTATCCTGTCCTGTGCCATATTAACATCTTCTGATACACTAGGGCCCACAGCAGTAGTCACCATGTCAATCCACCTGGTTAAGGGTCTTCATCTCCTTTGCTGACCCTCTACCTTTCCAAGCATCATGTTCCTCTCCAAGAACAGTCCCTTCTAACAACATGCCTGAAGTATGTGAGGCAAAGCTTTATCATCCTTGCTCCCAAAGAGTATATGGCTGTAACATTTTAAGACACATCTGTTTATCCTCTTGGTAGTCCATGGATGTTTAGTACTCTTCTCCAACACCACAACTCAAAGGCATCATCAATTCTTCTGTCATCCTTATTCACTGTCTAGTTAGTTCTCAGATGCACAGCAAGTGCATCTGAGAACTTGAAATGAAATGAAAAGACCATGGCCTGAATCAGATGCAAACTGACATCATTACTCTTTAATAACTTGGAGAGGTCCCTGATTGCAGACTCTCCCAGTGGAATGCGTCTCCTAAATGCTAGTACCAAGAGTGTTGATTGTGAAACCAAGTAAGACGAAGTCGTTGACAGTTTCACTCTTTTCTCCCATTTATCATGATGTTGCCTATTGGTCCAGTGGTAAGAATCTTTGTCTTCTTGACACTGAGATGCAATCCATATTGAAGGCTCTATTCTTTGATCCTTTGAAACAAGTACTTCAAGTCCTCCTCGCTTTGGCAAACAAAGTTGTGCCAGCTGCATAACATAGGTTATTGATGTCACAATCCAATCCTAATGCCACATTCCTTTTCCTAGAGGCCAGCATACAGATGGAATAGGAGGAATGAATACAACCCTGACACAATCCCTCTTATGAACAGTAGAGGAACTCGGATAGTTAGTAGTAATTAGTACAGTAGTAAAGTCCAAAATGGAAAGTCAGCTGAAATGAGGAATAATGGCAAACATTGTTTAATAACTGGAACATGGAATATACACAGCTTGAATGTTGGAAAACTAAAAATTCTGAACAATTAAATGGAACCTGAGCATTAGTGAGATGAGATGGACTAAAATCATATGATATACTATGCTGGGAATGAAAAACAGAAGAATGGTGTTGCATTCATAATCAAAAAGTCAATTTCAAGTTCTATCCTGAAACACAATGTTGTGAGTGACAGGATATTATCCATACAAGGAAAGACTGTCAATATGATTACTATTCAAATATGCACAGTTATATCTAGAGCCAAAGACGAAGAAATTGAAATTTTTTACTAAATCTTGCAGTGAAATAGAACCTTGGTACTAGCTTTGGGGAAATATGCTGTTAAGGACCTCTCCAAGGAGAGGAGTAATGATGTCAGTCTAAAGACTATGGTGCACCTGATTCTACTTAAGCCAACTACTTGCTGTGCATTTAAAAGTTAGATAGTCGGGAGCTCTAGTGGCCTAGTGGCCAGAAGTTGTGCTGCAATCTCAAAGGTGCATGGTTCGAATCCACCAGATGCTCCACTGGAGGGAGAGGGACAATCTCATCCTGTGCCAGTTGGATTTGATTCTACAGTACACAACAAAATTAAAAATTAAAAAAAAAAAGGAGTTGGGTAGTGAATAAGGATGAAGATTCCCTTGAGCTGTGCTAGAGAAGAGTACTGACTATGCCAAGGGCTGCTAAAACAATTATGACTTGGAGAAAGTGAAAACATAGTACTCCTTAGAGGCAAGGATGGTGAAGCGTCATCTCAAATACTTTGGACATGTTGCTAGGAAAAGCCAGTTCTTGGAAAGAAGACATCAGGCTTGGAAAGGTTGAGAGGTAGGGAAAAGAGGAAGACCCTAAACAAGAACAATGAGCAGTGACTGTAACAATGTGCCCGAAAATATCAGAGATGGTGAAGATGGAACAGGATAGAACAAGGTTCAGATTTATTGTCTATAGGGTTGCTATTAGTAGTAGTTGACTGGACAGCACTAACAGCTCCCTAAGTGTTCCATGTGGCACCATAACTGTGGTATGAATCACCAGGTGCCCACAGGCATGGCCTCAAGTTCCTCTACTATCAGGAAAGTCACTTTATTACCACAGCACCTGGTGAGGATGTAAATGAAACCTATGGGAAGTAAAGTGTCTCAACAGCTGAGGGTGATAAACTCCACCAGCCACACAGTGTGCCATGGTGGATCATTATTCCTATTTCATTTCCTCATTACAAGTCACAGCTTATTTCAATGTGCAATATTTTCAAAGCCCAAAATTATCCTGCTTGTCAGACAAGCACAATGCATTTTCATTCCTTCTCTGATGCTCACTTTGGTGGGGGTAAAAACCGTAAAGGTTAGGTCCACTCCAAAAAAACCCACAACTCATCGCTGTGGAGTCTGATGCAGAGTTGGCCTTCTAGTGGGCTAGTCAGAGGCTGTAAATGGACTGGGCAGAGACTGACCATCTTTTTTCCTCAGAGCAGAAGATGAGGCTGGGGGCCTTGAGTTTGGCAGTGCAATTCCCTACGCAGCAGACCACGTAGGCTGCCTGTTCCACCAAAGGCCTTTAAGGCTCAGCATCACCCTGTCTACTTCCAGATGTTAGAACAAGAAAAATGAACAGCAAACCTCTCCTCCTCTTGGTCCTTTGATGTAGAGTAACCAGATTATCCAAAGTGGACAAATCAGGGATTTAGGAGTAACCAACAAAAGAGACCACCAAGATCTAAGAGCACCAGTGTTAAGCAGAATTAATCACTATTTATTCAAAATAAATAAGCCTTCTTAATTGTAGGAAAATAATAAAGTAAATTTCTGTCCTCTTTACCTGAAAGAAAACCACATTCAGAACATATTCATTTAAAAAAAGTTTTAGATGATCAAACTGAAATTTAAGAACATCAATATGTATTATTTCTTTAAAAAAAATAAAGACTAAACAGAATAATTTACATAGGGGGAAACACTTTTTCCTTCCGAGGCTCATTTTAGCAAATATATTTCTACATCTGTAAATTTTAAAACATACATGCCCTGAGAGATGAACCCTTCACCACACTTTTCTCTGTTGTAATGTTAGCATCACTAAAAGCTTATTCGTTTCCTGCAAATCAGTGACAGTGCACATATTGAGAGGTGGAGAGAAAAATGAAGGTCACCTGATCTACCTGACATTTAGAAGCACAATACCTTTTCTCCTGTGAACAAATGTACTTAGTTTAAAAATGCTGCAATGGAAAAGGGCTTCTTTAGCAGCCAAAGTACTATAAGTACCATATTTTCCAAACTATACTGTACTGAGAAAGTCAAACTATATTTAAGGCTTTCAGAAAATATGTCAGGTAACCCTTCTTTATGGCAGAAGCTTGCCAGTGGGACTCACTGCATGGTTTCCAGTGATCTTAGGGTCTCCAAACCCACCTTTTACTCTGCTAATCTCCATGCTGAGTGGTCAAATGCAGAACAGTATATAAGTCAGTGAAGAACTGAGAGGAAGATGACAAAATCTTGTAGTTCCCATCCCCTTACCCAGAATACAACAAACACATAAACACACACAGAGAGAGAGAGGGGGGAAAGAATGCTTCTTATAATTTCAAGTTCATCATTTGAGAGGTTGAAGCCCCTAAAGATTCTTCTAATTCCTGAGGACACTGATTATACGCTTTTAGATGTTTTCTCCAGATTTCAACTAGAAAACATAAATAAAATGGTGTAATTGATTAAAAAGGTATCAATCAGTAATAAAAACATTATGAGCACATTAGGACCATAGCTAAAGGTACGCTGGCTGAGTCCTATGGAGAAGGCTCCTCTTCCTCAAAACATTGTTCTCCACCAGGTGGACCAAAGGCCCATCCTCCATTCCTAAATATTACCTATTATCACCTAAGAGCACATCTCAGGGAACACTGTGAAAAACTAATAAACTCCCTGAATGCTGGTCCAGAAGTATCCCTGGACTACAACTATCTTTAAGCCATCCTCTTGCTAAGGCAACACAGACTGAAATCTGAAACGGGAGGTTTCTAACAGTCATGAACAACTTTGTGACTCAAAGTTTAGTTGGTCACCAGGGCCTTGGCAGTCAGCCACTGCCATTCACATGACCATGCAATGAAGAGGCTGCAGGCCCTTCGAGTCTTGCTATGGTATCATGGATTTATCTATCATTCAAATAGCTTTCCTAGTCGGCAGCCCTGATGTGCAAAGTTCCTACATGACTAGGTGGGAACCCAGAAAAGCATGTGTACAAACGTATCACGGGATTGGCTAGTTTTTCCTATCTCACCAAGCTTAAATATAGATTTAAATATATAGGTGTTATATATAAGTTTATAGCTTAAATATCCCAGGTTTAGCAGCATATCAGGCAGAGACCTGCACGAGAGCAACAGCAGTCTCAGCAGAACCCCAGAGACTGGCCTGTGACAGCAGACAGGGGACTGCTGCCCCAAGGAACCAGAGCCAGGGGCCTTCGCCTGAGCTTGCAGGATCACTTAGGGGAGATGCCAGAATTGGCAGGAGTAAGGGGAACTTTTAATACTGACTGAAGCAATGAGGCCGAAGGGTCAAAGGGCCTGTGAACAAGCCTGAGAAATTGTCCTAAGGAGTTGCATCCTGTTGCCAAGTAGAATTGTAACCTATTAACTTCACTAATAAACCCTGTAACTGAGATTATGATTCTGTGAGATCTAAGTGGTCACTAAAATGGATTTTGGGTTCAGTAGAAGAACATCTTCTCCCATTCACTATCTCTGAAAATCTAGCAAAGGGTCAGCTATGGGTTAGTTCTGACTAGATGGTACACAACAACAATGACAGTAACAGTAGGGTGCTCTGGTGGCCAAGAGGTAAAGAGTTGCACTGCCAACTCAAAAGCATGCAGTTCAAATCTACCAGCTGCTCTGTGGGAGAAAGGCAGTCTCCTCCCATGTGACTTACAGCCTCTGGAAACCTGAAGGGTAAGCTTTGAGTCCATTCCAACTTAATGGTACATAACAAGAGAGCAGTATGATTGGCATTGGAATTAAAAGAAGTCAGTGCAGGAGATGGAAGTCATGGCTGACCTTGTGGGAATTGTTCTCCTTTGTGTCCCAGGCCACCCCTACTCCTCCTGCACCTGCACCCACTGCCAGAGTACTCACTATAATGTGGTTCCTCTTTCTCAGGGGCTGCTGGACACCCCATAGGTGGGCTGTGGGCCCCAGGCTCTTGATCCACCTCCTGACACACATTTTCTAGCATGGTCTTGTACTGCTGCCGGGCTGCCATCGTCAGCTTGACCATCTTGTGAAACTGATCCTTAGATAGAAGATAGCACATATGTGATGCTCCAAGATCACCCGTGAGGAAACCAGCTTCTAAAACTTGACAGTAGTGCTCTCAGAAAGCAAAGCCATACTGGACATCACATTACTCCATGAGCTTGCATAGCCAGGACTGAGGTGAGGTCAGGGTGACTACTCCACCATCAGGAGCAGACTGGTAGCTGCCTGGGCTAAGGGAGCAGAGTCAGAGCCTGCTCAGCATTCCCAGGCCAGCAATATGTAAAAAGACTGTTGTGATGTAGTCTGTAGGGAGTTTCACTGCTAACCCAAAAGCTGTGCCTCACTAGAGGTAGGAGGTAGAAGCTCTGAGAAAGATGGGTAATTTCTTCCAATGCAATTTACTGCCACAGAAACCCAACAGAGGGTCAGGTTTGAGTTGGTTCTGATTTGATGGGAAAGAATTATGACAATGAACACAGGAAACTCTGTCTCTGTGGTTTCCTCTCCTCAATGCCACGTCAGTGAAGGTTCCAGGCATGTGCTGAGTAAGCAGAGGCTAACTGTACTCTTTTTTGGCTCTCTCCCATTAAAGTTTTTGCCACAACTTACCTGGGCTCCATCATAGCTGAATATTCCCACCACACTGACAGGAACAGCTTTGTTCAGACTGCGCCCCAGAGCTCTCCGGTTGAGTGCAAACACAAATGGAATATTCTGCTCACAGGCATAATCGATAATAGTGTGCAAAGTGTCATCCAGCCCACCTACGTTAAAGAAAAGGGAAAACAGTAAAGAAAATACATTACAGGGGATGCACCATACTCGTGGCAGAGAGTTCACACTCTTTTGGCAGCCTGTGCCAGATTTCACCAAAGGAAAAAGCCAACCCACTGCAGGCAAATACTTCATTACGGGCTTTTAAGGAAATCATTTCCCCAAACACTTATTTCCTTAAGGTGATAAAATGCATCAACCTTCCCATTCCAGTGTATGCGTAGTGTTACTAGTGTTACTTAGTGTTAGCTAATGTTTACCAAGTACTTGTTATGTGCTGAATCCTTGTGGCTTCGTGGTTAAAAGCTTAATGCAACTCAATTGTCAGCACTTTGAACCCTCTAGATGCTCACTGGTGAAAAGCCATGGAAGTCTGCTCCCACAAAGATTTATAGTCTTAGAAATTCCAATGAGGTTGTTCTAGTCTGTTCTATATGGTCACTATAAAATAGCATCAATTTGATGGCAAGGGGTTGAGTCTTAGTATCATAAGTCAAGGATGGACCTAAATGTAGTTCTCATGAAAATCCTATAAGGTTGATGCTTTTAGTTGTCACTGATAGATAAGAATCCAGAGGCACAGTGAAGTGGTGTCATTTGTCCCACACAACTCTTTGAAAAAGGCTGGCAGGGTTCTAGCTCTTGTATGTCTGTCCACTGTAACAAGACAAAGGGTAGCACTACCCTATTGCACCTTGACACAGCTTCTGATCCACAAGACCAGTCCCAAAAAATCCAAACAAATCACCTAAGAATTATTCCCAAAAAAGAGAATTAAGTACATCTGTGCACAGTAATCATGTTAAAAAAAAAGGATTTACACATTCTGTCAACAAGCAATTGAAATGAGTAATGGAAGAAATGATTGCATTTACAACGGCAAACTGCATGGAGAAAAATAACTTCGCCAAAAAACATGAAAGATTGAACTATATAGAGAGAAACTTCAACATGCTATTAAAGAATACAACAGAGTCTGGACACATGAAAAGATTGCTCTTAGATACTGTGATCTAAAATTATGTAGGTGTTTATAGTCTATAAAACTCTAAAACTTCAAAATGACATGGCTCACTGCAAACAAGATTTTTCTTTTCTTTTCTGGTAAATAAAAACCTTGAAAACAATATACAAGCAAAAGCAGCCAGAATATTCCGTGGACATTGATATTAGGCTAGCATGAAACAGTATTAAAATCTGCTATTAAGTTACTTCAATTTAAACAAAATTCATTAAACTCATCATTGTAGAATTGGAAACATCAAGCTGACCTTCCAGTGGGCTTCCAAGATTGTAAACAGCACAGGAAGAAACTACCCATAAGGATTCAAATAATCAGAGAAGCTTGGCCTTTGGGTTAGCAGCACAACTCCCTATGGACTCAGCCATGAAAACCGCATAGGTGATGCAAATCAAGAGAACAAAGTATCCAGGACCCTGCATGAAATGTGAGTTTCTGACACAAAGAGTTTTTCAAATCAGGAAAGAGTGTTCCAATAAACAATGTTGGACCCTGAATGGATTTTTACTTTGCATTTTAGGGCAAAATATTCTTTCTCCTTAAAAATGAAAAGAATGGCACAGATGATTAGCATTCAGCTGCTAAATGAAAGACCAAAGGTGTAAGTTCATGCAGAAGTTTCCCGGAAAGAAAGCCTGTCTATCTATTGAAAAGGCAGTCACTTAACACACTATGGAGTACAATTGTATTCTGACAAAAATGGGGCCACCATACATCAGAACTGATTTGGCAACAGCTGGTTAGGTTTTCTTAAACATTAAAAAAATAAATAAATAAAATAAAAACAAGAAATATAGCACATTCTGAAAATAAAGTACTTATTATTACTTTGTGCTGCTGAGTTGGAACCAACCCATACACAGCAGACCCTCCAGCAGGTGGATTCAAACCATGTATTTTTGTTTTAGTATAGCACAACTCTTTACCACTAAGCCACTAGAGCTCTCTAATAAAGTACTACACAACATGGAAAGAGTTTTCACAGAGGAAGATATTTGGATGGCCAACAGATACAAGAAGAAATGCTCAAAATCACTGGCAATAAAGCAGATGCAAATCAAAACCACAATGAGATACCATCTCACTCCAGTAGCAGTGGCAAAGTTTAACAGGACAGCAAATAACGCTTGTTGAAGAAGATGTGGCCAGATAAGAACTCTTATATACTGGTGGAGGGATTGTAGAATGGTACAACCATCCTGGAAGGCAGTTTGGTGTTTCCTCAGAAAGCTGAACACAGAAATTCTTTATGATCCAGCTATTCCACTGCTTGGAATATACCCCAAGAGAATGAAAACTGAGGCATGCATAAATAGAGACCTGTAAACCGATGTTCATAGTAGCATTATTCACCATCGCAAGAACGTGGAAACAGTCCAAATGTCCAATCACAATAGAAAGGACTGAGAAACTGTGGTAAATTTACACAATGGAATACTACGCAGCATGTAGGAACAATGATTTTGGAAAGCGCCACCTAACTTGGGAGGGACTGGAGAGCATTATGCTGAGTGAACTAACTCAGTCCCATGAGGACAAATACTGTATAAAACCATTAAATGAGTATGAAGATTGGGGGTGGGTAGCCTAGGGGGTTGGTTCTGATTCTAGGAATCCTATAGGACAGAAATGCCCTTACAGGGCTTCCAAAAACTGTCAATCTTTATAAAAGTAGACCACTACATCTTTCATCCTTGAAACAGTTGGTAAGCTTGAATTACTACTTTTTCTGGCTAGCATCCAAGTTTCTAAGCCCTGGGCCACCATGGCTCCATAAATCCCTTCTTCTGCTATGGCTGTCAGGACTTCAGGCTGACTCTGAATCACAGCGAAACTAGACATAACAGAACAAAGTCCTGCCTGACCTTGGGCCTCACTGTAATCTGCAGTGCTTAGGCTCATTACCACCATCATTGCAGCCATGGAACAGGTGTTCTGTAGTCAATGAAAATTAGCAGACAGCTTTTCCCCCCCATCTTGCAAGATGGCAGGTGAAAAGCCAGACACAAAGAAGAAGTCTGAGGTCAAGCCTGAAGCCAAGAAGGTAGATGCAGGATAGAGAAGCCATGGTATATTCACACAATGGAATACTATGCAGTATTGAAAAACAAGGAACCCATGAAATATTATACAAAATGGGTGACCTTGGAGGACATTATGCTGACAAATACTTCATAATGCCACTGTTAAAAAATAGGACTGAAATTGGGGGTTAGGGGAAACTAAGAGAGGATAAATAATGTACACTGCATTGAAACAGATGAGGAATAGAACTGCTTAAAAGGAATATATGATTAGATATTATTTGCATGACAACAGTCCAGAATAAGAGCTGCATAGTAAAGTGGACTGGGGTGGTGGTGGTGTAGATTGTACAACAATGAAAGAATTTTTTTTTCAAAGAAAAAAAGCAAATGGGGGTGGTGTGCGCATGGAGGAAAATGCGGAAATCCAAGTTCTCTATAAATTTTCATTAAAATGTCAATTTAATAAATTCTAGAAAAAAAGATTGAAAAAAAAGGAGGCAGATGCTAGTGGCAAAGTTAAAAAGGCCAAGCCCAAGGGGGGCTAAACTCCCAAGAAGGGGAAGCCCCACTGCAGCCACAATCCTGTCCTAGTCTGAGGAATCAGCAGATATTCCAGATCAGCCATGTATTCTAGGAAGGCCACATACGAGAGGAAGTACTCAGCCACTAAATCGAGGGCTGAAAAGGAGAAGGTTCTTAATACGGTCACGAAATCAGCTGGTGCTGATAAAAATGGTGGTACCCAAATGGTGAAACGTCACAAAATGCCTAGGTATTATCCTACTGAAGACATGCCTTGGAAGCTGCTGAGCCATGGCAAAAACCCCTTCAGTCAGCATGTGAGGAGACTACATGCTAGCATCACACCCAGGACTGTTCTGATAATCCTCACAGCATGCCACAAGGGCAAGAGTGGTTTACCTGAAGCAGCTGGATAGTGGCTTGCTCCTTGTGATCAAGCCTCTGACCCTCAATTGAGTTCCTCTGCAGAGAAGAGACCAGAAATCTGTTATTGCCACCTCCACTAAACTTGACATCAGTGGCGTGAAAGTCTCAAAACATCTCACTGAAGATTCCTTAAAGAAGAAGCAGCTGCAGAAGCCCTGCCACCAGGAGGGTGAAGGAGAAATATGAAAATACAGAGCACTGCAAGGTTGATCAGAAAACTGTGGACTCCCAAATTTTGTCAAAAATCAGAGCCATTCCTCAGCTGATAAAGCTCCTACCTACAATCTTTATTCTCCCTCACCAATGGAGTTTATCCTCACAGATTTCTTGCATAAGACATAATTAAAGAATGTTTAAAGTAAAAAAAAGAAAAAAAATTGGCAGACAACCAAGGGGCCCCTGGACGTCTGAGGAAATACTCCAACACAAGAAATACACAGAGTAACAACAATTTGGAGAGATGGAGGCTGTGCAGGGAGGAGAAAGCTTAGCATCACTGAAATCTTCAAAGAGAAAAGTCATCCATTTATAAAGTAAAGCAGTTGCTATAAAAAAGGATTTTTCAAAACAATTATTTTATTACAAGTTCTCAGGAATGAAAATTAACAGGAATAAAAGATTCTATAGAAATTTAAAAATGACCCAGGAAACATTTGTGTAACCTGGTTTCTCCAATGATTTTGGATACCTTTGCAGTTCTGATGTCCACCCTTTGTACACTAGGTGCCTGGGGACTGTATCAAATCTATATTCACACAAGCAAGACGAGTCCCCTTTCTGTTACATTCTGATCAACTTTATCATGAACAGAGGCGAGACCCCCCCCTAGCCTGGGAAAGAGACGGTCCGGCTGCTACTGGAGGCTAGCTCCTAGGTGCTCTTGACAAGTTAATAAAGCTCACTCTTCAGATGTGAAATGGCAACTGGCAAAGATCATCAGTAAGGGCACAGCATCAAGATTTGGAATGAAAATGCGATTCTAGCCTACTTTGCTATTACAGCAGAAAGGAATGGAACCAGGGCAGGCAAGGTACTCTTGACTTTTTCCGTGGTCATTCAAAGAAGTGAAATTCTTTTTCATGCGGATGGTTTATCTTTTTGTTATTGTTGCTGTTCCCATGGGCCTCTACAAATCATGTCGGATGTTTAACTTAGCCCAGATGAAGATATTAATGAGAGGTGGAATTTTGCCCCTAACATCAATTTCTGTAGTACTTAAACTGAAGTGGAAATAAAATGGATAAGCAAGTCCTCTAAGGAAGCAAGATGACACAGAACTTTAGGAGAAAGGACATGAGATGTGAGAGACAAGGAGTTCACTGCCAGCTGCTTTGCTCAGGAAATCAGCCCAAAAGACAAAGTAAACCTCAGACGGCAAGATCTTTAGACAAACCTGTATCTTTAACTAATAGACAGGTTAGTTAATCACAGACTGAATGACTAAATTTAAAAATGACAGAGGCCCTATCTAGATAATGTTTGGCATCCAGGGATAAAACTCCATGGTCCAAGTGACCAGTGACCATTTCCAGCTCACCAGGGAGACTCTAGTATTCAACATGCAGAAGGTATTTCTTCTTCTGTTGCAAGAGGCTTTCCTCAGCAGGAAGAGGATACTGTATGCAAGACACATAAGTCTGCCTGATAAAGATGAGGTGTTTGGTGGCCAAATGGGACTTCAAAAACAATAATTAGTAATTAAAACCAGCAATATGCATAGCTTAATCCTAGGGCATAGGTCTCACCTGCTAGCAGTCAGATGGGCCTGTGGTGTAAGCTGACGGAAGGTACTAGGATTTTGGTGAGAGACTCCCAGTCCAAAGCACAGCTGTTCTTACCTTTGGATTGTATCTTCTCACAGTTGGGAGAAATGATGACACATTTCAACTTCTTGAGCTTTAGGTGTTTGAGAACTTCTCTCAACCCCAACACGAGCCTGCGTTTGGTCTTAGCCTTGATGGGATCTTTCTGGTACATACGGTCTTGGAAACGCACCAACTCTTTTAGGAGATCCGTAACACAAGCATCAACTTCTTTACTAAGCATCTGGCTGCAGTAACTGAAAGAAGTATCAAATACTATCAGCATGTCAACTGACTCTACCATCCCAGCACTATTCTCATAAATATTATAGATGTGAGGAATAGTGAGAAAGTCCTCTTCAGAAAACCACATTTTGATGAGTACTGCTAAAAAAAAATGTGAGATTTCCGACTGATCTGATTTTATGAGAGATACTGAGGCATCCCCAGACTCCCAACTACAAGGACCCTCTGTGTCCTAGTTCTTCATTATGCTGTGCCATACCAGTCCCTCTAAGAGCAGCTCTGATACTCCTCACCAAAAACACAAACCTACAGAAGTCTGCCCTGGAAGAAAAGTGGGTAAAACCTCCTGAAGAGAGTTGACATGATCATCTGCTAAGAAATTATAGAGAAGCAACACCAAGGGAAGCCCAAATGTCACCTTCAGTTCATCCATGCTCAATCATTGATTCAAGAGCATCTCTTCTATCCATGACAAATAAAATAGAATTTTCTAATTTTCATTAGAGCAGATACAATAACTAGGCTGCTATTCTTGTAAAAGTGTTACATTTGATACTTAGGCACTTTCAACATTGCTGTTATTGTTAGGTGTCACTGAGCTGACCACATCTCATTGTTGTGGCTATGTGCTGTTGAGTTGCCCATGACTCAAAATGACCCTATGTACAATAGCCTTAAACCCTGCTCTATCCTATGCCAATCATATTGTCTTTGATGCACCTAACCCCATTACCCCAGTCAGTGAATTAATCCATCTCATTGAGGGTCTTCCTCTCTTGCACTGTTCCTCCACCCTCCCAAGCATGATGTCCCTCTCCAAGGACTGATCCTGCCTTGCAACACGACCAAAGTATGTCAGATGAAGCTTCAGAATCCTTGCCTCAAAGGAGCAGCCTGGCTTCACCCTCTTCAGGACAAACTTGTTCATTCTCCTAGCAGTCCATGGTATATTCTATACTCTTCTCTAGCACCACAGCTCAAAGGCAACAATTCTTCTATCATCCCTAGTCACTGTCAAGCTTTATGATGCATAGCAAGTAACTGCAAAGACCATGGCCTGTATCAGGCAAACTCTAGTCTCCAGACTGATATTGTTGGTCTTTAGTACTTTGGAGAGGTCTCTGACAGCAGACTTTCCCAATGCAATTCATTTTTTAATTTCCTGGCTGCTGGTACCAAGAGTGTTGATGGTGGAGCCAAGCAAACTGAAGCTAATGACAATCTCAATCTCTTCACCATCCATCATGATGCCGCCAATTCGCCCAGTGGTGAGAATCTTTTGTTTTCTTCTGCACCAAGTGCTTCAGGTCCTCTCAATTTCAGCAAGCAGGGTTGTATCATACGCATAATGCAGACTGTTGATGAGTATACCTCCAATCCTGATGTCACATTTCTCTTCATAGAGCCCAGCCTCCCCAATAATCTGTTCCACATATAGATTGAAAAGATATGCAGATAGGACACATCCTTAAGGGGTGTACACCCTTACCAACTTAGAACCATGCAGTACTTCCTTGCTCTACATCTCACAGAGACCCTATAAACAACAGATCTGAACCATGCCCTATTGGGAGCCATCCATGCCATTTCTGATATGCTCCAGCCCATTATTACACTCATTGTGTCAGTCCATCTTATTGAGAGTCTTCCTATCTTTTGCTGACCTTCTACCTTTCCCAGTATGATATCCTTTTTCCAAAGACTGGTCCCTCATGACAATATGCCTAAAGTATGTAATACAAAGTTTTATCATCCTTGTCTCTAAGGAGCACGCTGTTTGCACTTCTTCCAAGAAAGACTTGCTTATTTGTTTGGCAGTACATAGGATTGCCAGTACTCTTCTCCAACACCATAATTCAAAGGTTTCAATTCTTTTTCCTTCTGTTATCCTTATTCATTGTTCTACTTTCAGATGCATAGGAAGTAAAAGACCATGGTTTGACTCAGATGCACCTTAGTCTTTAAAATTACATTCTTGCCCTCTAGCACTTTGGACAGGTCCCTGCGAGATGATTTCCTGAATGCACTATCTTCTGAAATCTTGAGTGCTATTACCATATGTGTTGACTGTGGATCCAAGTAAAATTAAATGGTGACAACATCAATCTTTTCTCCATCTTTCATGATGCTACCTATTGGTCCAGTGGTGAGGAATTTTTTCCTTAGTGGTGAGGATTTTTTCTTGATGTTGAGATGTTATTTAAGTCTATTGGTTTTGATCTTCTGCAGCAAGTATTTTAAGTATGCTTCAATAAGTAAGGCTTAACATGATGAGTCTTCCTCCAAAACTGATGCCACATTCTTCTTCATATATAGTACAGCTTCTCAAATTATTTGCTCAGCAACAGGAGAAAGGCCACAATACTGATACACATCTTTCCTTTTTTTTGGGTAACAGCTGAAGAAGTCTTTTCTTTAAATTTTTATTCATTCATTGTTGTACATTTTCTTCCCTTCTTCTCTCTACAGCCCACTTTGCAGTGCACCTCTTGTTCCAGATTATTGTTACCTTTTCTCCTTTTAAACCATGTTGTGCTATTGTTATGTACCATCAAGTCGGAACTGACCCACAGCTAACCCTGGGTTTTCAGAGGAAGTTTAACCACTTGGGAGGAGACTGCCCATCTTTCTCCCATGGAATAGCTAGTGGATCCAAACTACATGCCTTTAGGATTGCAGTGCAGCTTCTTGACTCCAGGATACCAGAGCTCCCCTTAAATCATATGCTGTCAAGTTGCCTACAATTCAAAGCAACCCTATGCACAACAGCTCAGTACTCTGTCCTATTCTGAGCCAATCTCACTGTCTCTAACACACATGCCCCTATTACTCTAGTTATTGTGTCAATCCATCTCATCCAGGGTCTTTCTCTCTTGTGTTGTTCCTCCACCCTTATGCATTATGTCCTTCTCTTAAGGATTGGTCCCTCCTGAGAACACGCCCAAAGTATGTGAGATGGAGCTTCAAAACCCTTGCCTCCAGAGAGCACCTTGGTTTAACCCTCTCCAGAACAGACTTATTTTTTTCTTTTGGCAGTCCATGGTATGTTCAACGCTCTTCTCTAGCACCACAACTCAAAGGCATAAATTCTTCTTCTATCATCCTCAGCCACTGTCCAGTTTTTCCGCTGCATGGCAAGTAACTGTGAAGACCATGGCCTGGATCAGGTGCCCCATAATCTTTAGAATGACATCCTTGCATTTCTGCACTCTGGAGAAGTCCCTGACAGCAGATTTTCCCAATCCAATTTGTCTTTTTATTTCCTGGCTGCTGGTCCCAAAAGTGTTGATTACAGACTTGAACAAAGTGAAACTGTTGACAATCTCTCTTCTCCATCTATCTTATTAGCCCAGTGGTGAGAATCTTTGTTTTCTTGTATTCCCTTAATTCTGTTTTGACAACAGCAAAGTTTTGCATTAGCACAATGAAATATTTTGGGATTCTCTTTCTTTTCAATGTTAGCCATAACTTCTTGGATTCATACAGTCAAGTGCCTTTACATAGTTAATAAAACAGAAGTAAACAAAAAACATATTTTAAAACTTTATACCATAGGATGAAAAGATAGTGTGGCTCAACTATATAGTTTTATAGTGTTGTGGATCCAAAGAGTATAGAAATAACTGCCAAAGAAGATTAACTAGCATACAATTCCATCTTCAAGTTAATAGTGGAGCAAGGGTATAGGAACCAAAGTTTACTTACTCCCTGAATCTTCGGCTGTGGATCTTAGGGAAGCTGATGGAGTCGAGACCAAGATGGCAAGCTTCTGTGTCACTACGGGGCTCAGTTCTGAGTTGCTCTTCCAACTCACTTTCTTCTGTAAAAGTGGAGAGGACTGATCCTTCTGTTTCCCCTGGAGATGTACAAAGCAACGAAGTCAACACATAGTGAGTGCCTATAGAATACAGTGCACAGATGCAAATGGACCTATTGGTATGTCATTCCCAATAGCACCTGCTCAAGAAGTATACAACCCCAAAGTGCGCACACATGCCATGTTAACAAACACATATGATGAGGGCTTTTACAAAGATAATGAAACTAGAAGAACAATGACATGAGAAACTGGAAAAATAAACAAAGATAGCACAACAGCCTTTTGGTCTGGCTGGCTGGCTGCCTGCGAGGCACTCCCACCAACACTCAAATTTATTATTCAATTTTGGAATTTAACCTAATGAATTTCTTACCAGGAAGTTTTAAAATCTAGCTTTTTGGTTTTAATTTTTTTTGAGATTATTTCTTGATCAAATAATCCTTAGGTAAGAGGTGAACTTACATCTCATATATGAGACCCTCAAAATTGAGTTTATTCTAACACACCATATATGATTTAGCAAGTACTTAAGATTCCCAAATTACTTTCACAGATTACCACTATGTAAATGAAGGTAGCAGATCACTCAGTGAAGGAGCCAAGCAATGTCCACTACACTTACCAGAGGGACAAACATGTCACACAGGCTGGCAACGATGTGGAGCAACCACAATATTATCTACTCTTTGTTGGCTTCCATGTAACTGGTAAAAATCTATCCGGCAGATTCTATTAAAGCTGTCCTGCGATTCCACCCTTAAGTAAATACCAAACAGGAGCAATTGCTCATGTTCTCCAACAAAACAAACACAATCATGTCCATAGCAGCCCAACTTATAAAAGCTCTAAAGCAAACATTCCCTCAATGCCCTTTAACAAACCTGTTCAGGCAAGAGCAATGATTTTTCATTGATGATAATAAAGTACAATGGTGTGGCCAAAGATGGACAAATTCAACTATTATGTGCAAAGAAAGAAGCAGGGATAGGAACATACACACACCGTGTGACTCCACTGTAAAGATGCAGCCACAGAGGTATAGTCAGTGCGGCAATGCCTTTTGGTGGGCAGTGGGAAGGTCTATGACTAGAGGGACAGCAGCAGTGTTTCTAGTTTCTATTTCCTGATAAGAGTTTGTGTTCACTTTGTGAAAAGTCTTCAAGCTGTATACTTTCAACTTTTTTGAATGTATATTTCAATCAAGTTTACCTTAAAATATCTTTTCTTTCTTAGGATCTCTATTCGGTATAGTTCTGGCTAAGCAGCTATAAGTGATGTTAATTTTCATGGTTAGTCCAATTTATGGGGAAATCTAGTGCCACCCAGACAAGTCATGCTTGGCAAATTCATCATCTCTGTCCCTCAGAGACAGCAGTGCCAGGAAGCTTACTCGTCATTCAGGGATGCTTTCTTGGAAAACTAGGTATCTACACCTTTTTGTACGTCCCTGAGTATAGCCCTGATTTCCTTTTTTACCATAAAAAAATGGGAAAATGTTGGCAAAGTTGCAGACAATGTGCTATAAACCCATCTCATTTCTGCATGGCATCTCCCATCTCATGGGGTCTCTAAGAAAAAAGAAACCAGGAACTGGTACCTGAGGAGTTAGCCGGAAGGACGGGCTGGTGTTCACCAGTACTCGCTACCTCTTGTACATCATTTGCAGCATTTTCTTGGAGACGCTGCTGTTTTCTTTCCTGCCGTTCCTTCAAAATAATCTTTTAAAAAGAAAAATTATTAATTTTCACTCAAATCACAATTAAAAGAAAAAAAATTTTTTAAATTATTAAATACCTAAACACTTGTACTAAAAAGATACATCTTCCTGCAAAACAGACTGTTCAACTTCAACTTGTTGTTAGGTCTGTGTCCCAGACCTGCCTAACCTCTGACCATTAGTGTAGGAATCTACCCTATCCCCACCCTAGACAGGGTGGATGCTGTACAAGCAGGACTCAAATGCCAATTTTGATGTAAAACAGTCCCTCTATGTGACCCTGTCCTCTAGACTGAGACCTACCATAGACACTACAGCTTAAAGGGAGAGATATAGCCCACAGGCCCAACACAAGAGGGACAGGGAGAATTCCTAGTGAATCTGAACATGAGACAGATCATCATCTAGAGCAAGATAATGACATAATGAGGACTATATACTTCTTGATGTCACTTAGAGTAAAAAAAAAACCAAAATTTTCCCTCTCAAGCAATTCCTGTTTCATATGCTTCATCAAGTTAATGACTGTTTTATTAGAAAATTATTAACACTTCTTGATAGAGTAATAGTCAAATAATATAAGCCTTAATTGGAAGCAGGAGTGGCATCCACTTCCTAAACAACATGCCTCCGGAAACTCTATGAACTTTGATAAATGTCGATAGTTGTAGAAGGCCTTCAGGCCTTTTGTTCATAGAGTTGCTAGGAATCATGCAATCAACAACAACAATCAGGCAATCAACAACAACAAGCCTTAAAATCTAGAAACCCAAGCCCTATAAGCAGTAAATGATTATATAATATTTCAACAACCAGTGGTGTTGTTTCTCACACACCTTCTTTAGGGAGGTTGGCTTCTTGGCCTTGGGAGTCTCCCTCTGCTTTCCCTTCTTCTGCAGTGGGGCACTGGAATCCAAGGGGTTGTGCGGACCCTGTGCCTGGTTCAAGTGGTGGTTCTTCATGCCAGCTGATGCATCTTTGGAAAGGACTGGCACGGCACCAACTGAAACAAAGTGTGCACGATGCAACATAAGTGCTGGTCCAGCTGTGGAGCCTATGCTTCATACCACTGAAGGTGTGGCCCCATGGGACCCACCTCACTCATATTCTGCCAAATTATTTCAGAGATTCCTGCAATCTCCTGAGACACAGAGTCTGAAAAAACCAATGCAAGGTTAAAAGTGGAAACTAAGTTAACAGCAGTGATTGGGAGGGCACATAACTGCTATCAGGTATAAGTCTCTTGCCACCATTTTCAACTGAGCATTGCCTTGATAAAAATAAACTGATTTATGTTTGTATATAGTCTATCTAGCTACCCTTTAGACCCTTAGAACAGTCTAATAATATTTCTAGTTCATTCAGTAATTTTCTAGATGTACAAATTCTATCATGTTCATGATGGCAATAGCACTACATAAGCAATGAACTATAATTATCACTGGATAGTTCAAATTAATCTTCCTTTCTTGGTCTACTTCCCACCTTATTTAACAGTTTCAAAGAAAGACTTTAACTTGGTATACTTTCTTAGGAAACTGTTTACTAGGAAAATTTCCAAGTACACACATAAGAAGAATGTTACAATAAACCCCTATGAATTCATTATTCAACTTTTAACAACCAACAATATTTCCCCAAAGCTAAAGGAAGAAACCAAGAAATCAAAGAGCTGAACAGAAAATTTCAAAAGGCAGCTCGGGACAACAAAGCAAGATACTATAATGAAATGTGCAAAGAGCTGGAGTCAGAAAATCAAAGGGGCCGAACTCGCTCAGTGTTTCTTAAGCTGAAGGATTTAAAAAACAAATTCAAGCCACAGGTGGCAATACTTAAAGATACTTTGGGTAGAATGTTAAATGATCCAGGAAGTATCAAAAGAAGATGGAAGGAGTACACAAAGTCACTGTATCAGAAGGAATTGGCTGACACAGAATTTCATGAAATAACATATGAGCAAGAGCCTACAGTGATGAAGGAGGGAAGTTCAAGTTGCTCTGAAGGAATTGGCAAAAACAAGTCTCCAGGAGTTGACAACACACCAACTGATTTATTTCAACAAACAGACGTTGCCCTGGTTGTGCTCACTAAGTTGTGCCAAGAAATCTGGAGGAAAGCCAGCTGGCCGACTTACTGGAAAAGATCGGTATTTGTTCCCATTCCAAAGAAAGGTGACCCAACAGAGTGAGGAAATTATCAAACAATATCGTTAATATCACATGCAAGCAAGATTCTGCTGAAAATTATCCAAAAACATTTGGAACAATATGTCAACAGAGAACTGCCAGATGTGCAGGCTGGATTTAGAAGAGGTCGTGATACTAGGGATAGTATAGCTAATGTTAGATGGGGCTTGGCAGGAAGCAGAGAATACCAGAAGAATGTCTATCTGTGCTTCAATGACTATGCAAAAAGGCTTTTGACTGTGTGGATCACAACAAGCTGTGGATGACTCTGAAAAGAATTGGAATCACAGAACATTTGATTGTGCTAATGAGAAACCTATACTTGGACCAAGCAGCAGTCATCAGAACAGAGCAGGGAGACACTGGATGGTTCAAAATCAAGAAGGGGGTCCATCAGGGACGTATTCTGTCTCCATACCTTTTCAATCTGTATGCAGAACAGATCATCCGAGACGCTGGGCTGTACGAGGAGGAATGTGGCATCAGGATTGGTGGACGAGTCATCAACAACCTGCATTATGTGGATGACACAACCCTGCTTGCTGAAACTGAGGAGGACCTAAAGCGCTTGCTGCAAAAGGTCAAAGACTGCAGCCTCCAATACGGATTGAAGCTCAACATCAAGAAAACAAAGATTCTCACCACTGGGCCAATTGGCAGCATCAGGATGGATGGTGAAGACATTGAAATAGTTAACAGTTTTAGCTACTTGGTTCCACAGTCAACACTCTCGGCAGCCAGGAAATCAGGAGACAAATTGCACTGGGAAAGTCAGCTGTGAGGGACCTCTCAAGAGTACTGAAGAGGAATGATGTCAGGCTGGAAACTAAGGTGCACCTGATCAGGGCTATAGTCTTCGCAATTACGTGCTATGCATCGGAAAGTTGTACAGTGACTAGGGATGATAGAAAGAGAACTGATATGGTGCAACCACTGTGGAAGGCGGTGTGGTGCTTTCTCAAAAAGTTGCACATAGAGATACCATTCAACCCAACAATTCCATTACTGGGCATATACCCCAAAGAGACCATAACTGACATCCAAGCAGATATATGCACACTCATGTTTATCGCGGCTTTGTTCACAATACAAAGGAGCTGGAAACAACCTAAGTGACCATTAACAAACGAATGGATAAAGAAGCTGTGGTATATTCACACAATGGAATACTATGCTGCATTGAAAAGCAAGCAACTCATGCAATATTATTCAAAATGGGTGACCCTGGTGGACATTACACTGAGTGAAGTATCTCAGTCACAAAAGGACAAATACTGCATGGTGCCACTGTTGTAATGCAGGACTGACCTCGGGATTAGGGGGGAGACTGAGAAGGATGGGTTCAATAATGTATATTGCATTGAAACAGGTGAGGGAGAAAATTGTTGAAGAGGCAAAAATTATTAGGAATTTTTGTCATGACAGGAGTCCAGAGCGAAGGCTGCATAGTGGAGTGGACCTCAGAGGAGGGACTGTAAAACAATGAAAGAATTTTTCTTTTACTTTTCTAAGAGGGTAGTGTACTAGTGGAGAGGGTTGGAAGGGGAGAAAAGTGCAACAATGAATTAATGGAAATCCAAAGTCTCTGTAAATTTTCATTGAAATTAATAATAAAAAAAGGGGGTGGGGGAAAGAGAATTACAAAAAAAAAAAAAAAGAAAGAGAATTGATGCCTTTGAGCTGTGGTGCAGACAAGAGTGTTGAATATACCCATGGTCTGCTAGGAGAACAAACAGGTTTGTCCTGGAGAAGGTGAAGCTGGAATGCTCCTTGGAGTCAAGGATTCCAAAGCATCTGACATATTTTGGGCATGTTGCAAGGAGGTGCGTGGAGAGGGACATCATGTTTGGCAGAGTAGAGGGGCAGTGCAGGAGAGGAAGACCTTCAATGAAATGGATCGATTCTGTGACTGGAGAGGTGGGACTGTGTATGTTTGAGACGGTGGGGCTGGGACAGGATACAACGGCGTTTAGGGCTCTTGTACACAGGGTCGCTATGAGTGGCAAACGATTCAATGGCATATAACAACAACAACATGTTTTATCTACTCTTCTTTACTTTTAGCATATCTTTTTAAATTGGCATTTTACTGATAAAATATGCTCATCAAATCTTGCCTGTCCAATTATCTGCTTATTGCAGAAGAACATTTCACTCACATATGTTATAGAAATCGAAGCATAAACTTAGTGTCCTACTGTCAAAAAGTGCCATACCTTTGAGACCACTTTTAGTCTTTCAGCTAAAACACAACTGCTTATACCTTTGGAAATTTACTCATGCAGCATGCTACTGACTCTACTTTCTCATCATTTCTTCTCAAAAAATAACCTCTCATCTGACCCAGCCCTCATGGGCAGGCTTCCCCTGACCCTGGTTCTCTCCCCTAATTCCTGCAACAGTCACTCTGCAACAACTCACTCTCTCCAGGTAAGGTCGTTTCTGTCTAACATCATGTTAACTGCCTACTGCCATCATGTAACTTTCTGAGTCATAACTATATGCCTGGTGAGAGTCCTTCTGGCACAACGGTAAAGTGGTGGACAAAACCTCTCAAAATCAGCCACTAAGCTCAACAAAATGAAGTAGCAGTGCCAAACTCCCCAGTGAAGAAACCAAATGAAAAACTTTACCTACAGAACCAAAAGCCACAAGCAACTCCAGTTAGGATAAATACAGATCCACACTTTGACAATATGAAAGGTCCAATGGATAAACCTACAGTTAGTAACTTTTTATTAAAGTTTATTAAAGGGTTGCATATAACTATTTGCAAATTTGTAGGGCAAACATTATGTGTCACAACTACCTAACTGCTGTATTAACTGAAAAACAGTCATATCATCTGTTATTAAGTTGATTCTAGCCTATGGCAACCATATGGGTGTCAAAGCAGAACTCTATTACTAAAGGCTTCTCAATAGCACATTTTCCAGCAGTAGATCATCAGGTCTCTTCCCAAGTGCCCCTGAACACTCTTAAGGCATCAATCTTTTAGCTGGTAGCTGAGTGTTTTCACCCTTTATAACATATAGGAATGTCAAATTCATCAGTAGAAAACACTCAAAGAAAACCTTATTTCTATAACAGACTATGATGGGCCAAATATTGCTGATACCGAAATAAGCTGTATGAAAGAGTAAACATAGAAAACCAATAATGATTATACCTCCAGGAGGTGAGTGTAAGGTGTTCACTGCACAATGTATTCTACCTTTCTGTGTGTCTGTAAACTCCTAAAGAGAAATTACACTTCCCCTGAAGAGACAAATACATTCATTCCTTCTAGAACTAATAACATAAAACTTGGTATAGTTTCCTTTTTACTGAATACTGGGAAGCTAACAGATAAAATTTAACTTAAGCAAATATGTTGAGTAAAATCTTAGTTAACAATTTTTCTGGGCATCTGTTTCTTTCTTTATACAAATAGATTTCATTTTAAAAAAACACAAAAAACCAAAAAACAAATAGATTACATTTAAAAAAAGAAATAAAATGCCTCATAAGGCAAAAACATGCTTATGATGACATGCTTCTTTTCATGATCTGGTGTCAGTTTTACCCATCTCTCCTCTAAGAAAACATGTTTTAGAGGAAAGAGAACTAAGTACTGCCTAAGTCACTACTGGTTCGGCACTGCCACCACTGTAGGCATGAATAGGCAGGTCCATCTTAGGAAATGCAGCTTCTTTGCCTGCATCTTAATGATCTTTCAGAAAATAGGACACCGGAAAATGAGATTTTTCAGGCCTATTATGCTATTCTACACATTCCATGTTCCAATCACTAAAAGCCAGGAAATTAAAAGATGTACTATGATGGGAAAGTCTGCTGTTAGGCACCTTTCCAAAGTTCTGAAGAGCAATGGTGTCTCTCTGGAGACTAAGGTGCATCTGATACAGGCCATGGTCTTTGCAATCACTTGTCATGCACCAGAGAGTTGGACAATGACTAGGGAGGATAGAAGGAGAACTGATGCCTTTGAGCTGTGGTGCTGGACAAGAGTATTGAATGCACCATGGACCACTAAGAAAACAAACAGATTCATCCTGAAGAGGGTTAAACCGGGTGGCTCCTCGGAGGCAAGGATTCTGAGGCTTCATCTAACATACTTTGGACATGCTGTAAGGAGGGACCAGTCCTTGGAGAGGGACATCATGCTTGGTAGGGTGGAGGGACAGCGCAGGACGGGAAGGCTCTCTATGAGGTGGATTGATTCAGTGACTAGAGTAATGGGGGTGGGTATGTCGGAGACAGTGTGATTGGCACAGGACAGGGCAGAGTTTAGGGCTGCTGTATATAGGGTAGCTATGAGTTGCAAGCGACTCGATGGCACATAACAACATCATGCCATATTAGGTGGGAAACTTTTCATCTTCTAGTAAGATCTAACAATCATATTTAAATAACTAGATTAAAAGAGAACACAAGACAGTCTAACGGAAAAAGATTTTCAGCTATATGTCTGAAGGGAAACAGGGTCTCTCCTACCTGTGAAGACCAGGGGTTTGGAGGACAGCTTTGCATTTGGAGAGTTCTGCTTTTTCTCCAGTGCTGTGAGCATTCTGCCCAAATCCAGCTGAAATGGAATTTCACTCTTCTTGCCACTATTTTTGAAATTATTCTAAAAAGTTCAAATATCAGAAGTTTATTGATATTTTACAAATCAAATATTTAATTTTATGACAAAGTCATATATACTTAAAAAACAAAGGAATCTGTCTTAAGAGACCATAAAAACCTATAACTTTTAAATATCACAATTGCTGCTAGGTGCCATTCAGCTAGCTCTGACTCACAATGATCCTATGTACAAAAGAACTGAAACCACACCCAATCCTGGGCCAGCTCACAATCTTTGTTGTTCTCAAGCCCACTGTTGTAGTGAATTTATCAATACATCTTGTTGACAGTCTTCCTCTCTTTTACTATTTTTCCAAGGATGATGTCCTTACTGAAAGGTAAGTATGAAAAACAAAACTAAATCCCACACTATATGCCAATATTACCAACACTGTTTATGTCTTTCTTTTTTTATCATTTCTTTTTATTATTATTATTATTCATTTCAATGAACATTTACAGAGATTGTGGATTTCCATTCATTCATTGTTGCACTTTTCTCCCTGTTCATGTCTTTCTTTTAAAACACTGTGTTTCTACTAACCCACTTGTTACTGTCTGCATCTGCACTTTGAATAACAGCAAATGAAATGTCTGACTACAAAAGTCTGTGTACAAGGCTAACTAGTTAGTTCACAGCTTCCACTATTCATTCACCATTATAAAAACATGGTGTTATGACAAAGTCTAAATTGTACCAGCAGGTAGCACTAAATTTAAACACAAAATCGAAACACTTATTATCTGTATTATTCTGAGCTTATATAAAAGTGTAAGAAAGTAGCCTTAAGATGTCCTATGGCATGCTGTCTCATCATTTTAACATTTCTCAGTTCTCCTGTCAAGTTCTCCTCCTCCCTGACCATAACGCCATAGTAGCTGAGCTCACATTTAAAGGAAAGGGTACAGCATCAGGCTGCAGAGAGACCTTCTGTGCAGAAGGAAGGTGACCAAACTATAACACATGTATCAAAGTTAATCACCACAAAGGTTTAGAGTTTTCTTTTTCACATTTATGAAATGTCCTCCTTTTGAAAAGTAAAATATAAAAAAGCAAAATAAAAATCTCGAAAAAGAAATGGCCCAAATACCTTAAGTTCTCCACCAAAGTCAACTTTGTTCCTAAGTCTAAAGTGGGGTAGAGGTGCAAGGGAAATCCTCTTCTCTTGGGTAACCATTTTTCACTAAAGATGGATTTTTTTGTGGCTCTCTTATTTTAATTCACAAAATAATTCTTGGGATTCCTGAATAAACAGAATCACTACTTTTTTTTTCATAATTAGTTTTTATTCCTTCTCCTTTTAGATAAAATAATGTTGTTCTTATTATTACATGCCACCGAGTCTATGATTCAGTGCATCCCCATGAACAGATCTGAACCTTGCCCTATGAAAGAAGTTACCAACAGATATATTACAAAACCCACAGGACATTGTAGCTTAAAAGGAATGTTGTTTCAACATATTGGATGTAGTGTTTCAATGAGGGGATGAATCCAAACAAAATCACCTGTTTTAGTATAAAAGAAAAGCAGTTCTCCTTAGGACTTTAGTCTTCGCAAGAAAAGCTAAGTCTAAAGCAATTGTGTTTTCAAACTAACCTGTGGTTGCTGCATAGGCTGAAATTTTGTTGACTCTACTTTGCTTCTCCTTGCAGAGGCAACTGCCAGGATGGGAAACTCTTCAGCATCCTAAGTAAATCATGCATCCCTTTAGTTCTTTATTTATCATGAGAATACAAACATTCTCAAATTCAATGCTTTTATTTTTTTCTACTTAATATTCTTCCACAAAAGTTATCAAAGGAAATAAAAAACAACCTAAATACTCTACAAAATTAAAGATCACAGCCTTAACATAATTTGTCCCCGAAAGAGACACCAGTGTTAGCAAAAATCTGGTACATCAGAGAAGTTTAGAGACTTGACCCTTAACCACTGCAGCTTACACTGATGCTCATAATTAAAGAAACCATCTAGATTCAGGAGACTCACTAATTATGTAATTAGTGGTCAGTGAAGGCTAGAACAGAAACAGACAATATGCCTTCTAGAAAACTTTTTATATGATATTTTATCAATATTTTAAGTACCTTGGACAATTTATATGGGAAATACAGAGGAAGAAAACATCATGTATTATTTGCTAGTCTAAAACATCATGCTTCAAACACATAACATAGTTATTCCCAAAAGGATATTCCAAGAACCCTGGAGTCCTTCTAAATTTATGGGGATACCTCTGATTGAACACTTGGGCAATGACTCTGTGAAAATCTTCTCCCTATAGCCAAGTGTGACCATATAAATAAAGGAAGAAATTACTTGGGAAGCACATCCAGAACCTCGCCTAGAGCCTGGGTAAACAGGACATCCTTGGAGAACATGGAGTAATGATTAATGAGCCCATGAATTTCTCCTCACCAGGCCTACCAATGGATCTACAGTAGTCTAAATTTCTCAAAGTGAATCAAATCATAATGAAATTTCTGGATTAAAAAAAAAAGAGCTCCTTCAAAATCAGCATTCTAAAGTAAGAAAAAAATGGGTAAAGAAGAATCTAAGGTATTAGTAACATGGTACATGAACTATAAACTGTGATACAAGTAGATTTGTCTCCAGACCACTCATTCATTCATTTATCTAAATCTATACTGAGTGCCTGCTATCAGACAAGCTGTTTTGGGAAGAAGAGGTCAAAGAATAAAGAAAATGCTGAAGATTTTCTCTCAAGAAATTCATGTTCTTTCTAAGAAAAACCACACTTATTACACCTTATGAAGTAAAAATATAATCGTACTTCAATCCTTGGTGGCTCCTGAACTGTCAATACTTCACATTTTAATTTAGACTTTTCTTTCTTTTTCTTATTCTTTCTGGAGATTTCATTTTGTTCAGGGCTGCCATCCTGTAATGCTTTGGACTACAACAGCAACATCAATAAAAAAACCAAACGAAAGAAATCATTACAATGTTTTAATTCCATGTATTAATAGCTAAAAATTAAGATACAAGGCAGGCAACTTTATCCCAGCTTCTCATTCAAAATTTATTAAGAACCCGCTTTTAGAAGAGAGAAATTCTGAAGAAAAAAAAATAAAAGTCAAAATAATTTTAACACTCTTCATTTAGCAAAGAGGTAGACTTGAGCATGGGAGAAATTTGTTTTTCCCAAAACTATCTTGTAGAATTACACTTACCATTTTTATAATTAAAAACTCCTAATACGAAGATATTTAAAGGATAATAAATTATTATTACTATTTCAGCCCAGTTTTATATAATGTAAATCCAGCAGAGTGATAAACATTACCACAGATCCAACTTTTCTTCTAAATAATCTTTAAGGAATTTTCTAATATAAACTTTTCTTGCAGATATGATTTTAATTTTAAAAAAAGTTTATGGGTGAAAAAGTCTGTTAACTGCTAAAATGTTAAATTCATTTAAGGAAAATGGAACAACATAGTGTTTAGGAAGTTAAAGCACAGCACCAAAGCAAGCTGGGTGAGGGCTCATTGTCCAGTTTGTACACTAAATGCTTGGACGATCTCAGAGAGAATGCAAAAGGCTCCACAGGCCAAACTGTCTGACAGCCACAGAAAGGGCTAGAAAATTGTGATGAATACAATATTCTATATGAATATTTTAAATACAGTATGTCTAACCATATTGTTATTTTTTTAAATATATTTTCCAAAAAGAAATTAATCATAAACACACAGACCATTTATGAGGGATGAGTTGTAACATTTCTGGATACCAAAAAGTAGCCTGATATTAAAAAAGATAAACTATTGTACTACAGAAATAAGACTGTATTTCAATTTAAGATAGTATATCAGTACACAATTAAAGAACAAAATCAAGACTCTTGAACAAACCTAGGTATCAACAAAAAATATTTAAACTAAAAAAAAAAGAATAAAATCAATTCTACAATGCTTTTATAAACAAATAAAATACAATTAAACAAAACTGTATTATACATCAAAGGATGACAAAATACAGAATTAAAGTATTTTTCTTTTAGTACCCTTCTAGAATAGTCTACAGATTAAGACTGAAGAAAAAAAAAGACAGTAGACTTGTACCCAAGAGCATTAACTTTTATCAGTAGCTCTTTGAAGAATTCCGAAAGACTCACAGATAATTTAAGACCCCAGAAAAAAAAACGTTATTTCTCCTATGTGCAAAAGCAATTATTTTTATTCCTGATAATCTGTTTTTATTGCCTAGTAGTCTAATATTGTTCAAAGTACAACAAAGTCATAGAGGCAAGACCTTAGAAAAAAATAATCTAGTGGTACAATGGAAGAATAGAATAAAAATGTGATGCATACCTTCTTAGTAGGATGAACAGTATTTTTCTCTTTGTTGTAGGAAGGATCAGAAGACAAAACTTCAGAAGATGCTACACTAATGGTTTTAGAATCTGCTGATGAAGCAATTGTCTTTAGATTTATCATGGAAGTAACATTTTTAGGGGCTGATGATAGTTCTGGAGACAATTTCTGCCGAATAACATAACCCATCGGTGTCCAAGATAACTCTGCTCAAAGACAACCAAAAGGGTTGAACAATCTCAGGAGTAAAACAACTATTCCTTAGTTACTGAAGCATGCATTACTCAGAGCATAATTAAATTTGGGCTTCTCTTCAACATATCTCCTTGGAAACTATGAAACTCATTAAGTTGATTCTGATTCACAGAAACCCTGTAGAAAAGAAAAAAAACCACCCTAGGAAGTATATAAGGCTGTACATCTTTATGAAAGCAGACTGCATCAACTTTCTCCCTGGAGAGGCTAGTGGGCTCAAACCACTAACGTTTTAGTTTGCAGTTGAATGCCTTAACCACAACAATAACTGAGCTAGAAAGAATGTGTTACGTGCCACTGAGCAGACTATGACTCATAGTGACCCTATACACAATACATCTAAACCCTATCCTTCCTATCCTGCACCATTCTCCTCTTCTCTGACATGATCACTGTGTCAATTCATATCTTTGAGGATCTTCCTCTCTTTCACTGACCTTTCTGAGCTTGATGTCCTTTTCCAAAGACTAGCAAGTCCAAGATGAAGTTTCACCATCCTAGCCTCCAAGGATTGTACTTTCTTCAATAAAGCTTTCTTTTTTCCTTGGTATAAGCATGTTGATTCTTCTAATTCTTAAGGTTCATTTTTGTGGAAATTAGTTTTTTAACTCTTGGAGTGAGTAAACAACAGTTTCACTTTATAACAACTTACAAATATAACCACAAAGAAAACAAATAATTAATGAGCCAAAGATTTTGGCTTGATATCACTAAACTATCATGACAACTGGTAATTAATGAATTAATTTTTTAGAACACAGGCTTAAGTGCCCATGAAATTCTTGATCAGTGGCAGACTACCCAAAAGGAAGGTATGCATGGGTTTACTTGTGCTTACTCATCTACAGTGAAAGATTTCACAGGGGTCAAGAATTACAAATTTGATGAGAAATTCTGATTCTGCAGGAAGGTTCTGTGGATAGAAGAACTGATGCCTTTGAGTTGTAGTACTTGAGAAAGAGTACAGAAATTTGCCATAAGGACAAATATGTCATGGTGAAATTTACTCTCACATACTTTGGGCGTGTTGTTAATGTCAGAAGGGGCTGTTCTTAGAAAATCACATCATACTTGGAAATGTGAAGGGTCAGCAAACGAAACAGCTTGACACAGTGATTTTAACAATGGGTTCAAGTATATCAAAGATGATGAGGAAGGCACAGGACAGGGCAAGGTATAGATCCATTGTTCCTAAGGTTACTATGAGTTGTAATCAATTCAATGGCACTTAACAAAAAGAGTAACAAATCACTCAAGAAGAGACTTTCCATATTTCTTCTACGAACCAAACTTAAAAATGTTAAAAAATTCCAACCCAACCAATAACAATTATGAAACAGCTTTAAAAAGTCTTCTGTTAGGACATGCTACTATAAATATAAAAGGCAGGATCTATTAAACTCTCTCCAAATAGACTGCCTCTTTGCTAAGATAGAGCAGATAGGACTTTTTAAATCTTGAGTGTAGCCTGAAGTCTCCAGGAGCCTGGCAGGGAATCTTTGTGGAACTATTTCCACAATATTCTAACACGTTTGAAGCTGTGTCTTCTCATCCTGTCTCCTGTTAGTAAGCAAAGGGTATTTCTAAGGCTGTGTGGCATGTGAAGCATATCCAATGAACAAGATGCTATCAAGAGTTGCAAAATGTAAAAGGTGTAGCTTTCCTGTGGTGTTTGGGGTTTTTTTTTTAAACATTTAAAAAAAACAGTTCTTTTTAATAAAAACTGGTTATTTCTGTTACTATTACATGGGATTGTTATTGCTACTTTTTAAGTAACTTAATAAAAATAAGGGGGGGTGCGAGGAGCGGGAAGGAGAGCCAGTCTGGGGTACAATTTCTGCTGGCATCAGAGCCTATATGCATGTGCATGGCTAGAAATGGTATACCACGCCATAGATGGCTAGCATGAAGAGATAGTCACTACCAATCTGAGATGTCCAAAGATGTCACTCTGCAAAGGGTACATTGCTAAGCTCACTGCTGTTGAGTTCTAAGTGACTTAGAGCTTACCCTTTGCTAAGCTTTGAAGTCTGTCAATTGCACTGGAGGAAATTTCCTATCTTTCTTCCAAAGAGCTGGAACAAAAGGATGCCACTTTGGGGTTTGTAGTACAACTTCCTACAGTCTATGTTACTAGAGTTCCTACAAAGACAAGAAAGGGGGGAAAAAGGACTAAAACGAGAAGCCAAAATAAAAGGAAGAAATGCTGAAGTAAAAGATGAAGAGAAAATGTCAAAGGGCGGCTTGAGAAGAAGACAAAGCAAACTATTGTAACAAAAATGTTCAAAGAGCTGGAGTTAGAAAACCAAAAAGGTAACACTCAGCATTTTTCAAACTGAAAGAAATAAAGAACAAACTGAAGTCTCTAGTTGCAATGATGAAGGATTCTATAGGCATGCAAAATGTTAAATGATGTACAAAGCATTTAAAGAAGATGGAAAGAATTACACGGTCTCTATACCAAAAATAAATGGTCAACTCTGAACCATTTCAGGAAGTAGCATATATACGATCAAGAGCTAATAATAGCACTTATGGAAGAAGGTCAAGCTACACCGAAAAGCAAAGGCAAAAAAATATGGTGCCATGACATGATGAAATAAAACGGAGTTGTTTTAACAAAAAAATACACCCCTGTGTATTACCTTACGCCAAGAAATCTGAAAAAAACAGCTAAGTGGACAAGTGACTGGAAGAGATCCATATTTATTTCCAATCCAAAATAAAAGGGAAATCCAACAGAGTGTAGAAATTATCAAACAATATTAGTATCAGTAGCACATGCAAATAAAACCTTGCTCTTTAGCAAAATCATAATCTTGATTATTAAAAACTGGTTTTAACAGTACATCAACAAGAACTTCCAAAAACTGCAGGTGGATTCAGAACAAGCCATGATGATGTTAGATGGATCTTGCCTGAAAGCAGAGAATACCAAAAATACATTTACTTGTGTTTTCTTGACTAGGCAAAGACATTTGACTGTGTGAATCACAATAAACCATGGACAACATTGATAAGAATAGAAATCCCAGAATGCCTAACTGTCTTTATGCAAATTCTATACAGAGACCAAGAAGTGACTAACATAAGGAACACTGCATGGTTTAAAATCGGGAAAGCTGTGCATCATAGCTGTATCCTTTTTCCATACCTCTTCAATGTATATACTGTATGTGACATCAGGACTGAAAGAAGAATTATCAACAACCTGCATTATGAAGATGACACAATCTTGCTTGAAGAAAGTAAGGAAGACTTGAAGCAGTTGCTAAAGAAGATCAGAGACTACAGTCTTCAATAGTGGTTACATCTCACCATCAAGAAAGCATCAGTACTCACCAGTGGACCAATATGCAATATTATGACAGACAAAAGACTGAAGTTATCACACAGATTTCATTTTATTTGGATCTGCAATCAAACTAAGAAATCGAAAGACATGTTGCATGGGGAAAATCTGCTGTCAGGGACCTATCCAAAGTTCTAAAGAACAAGGATGTCAGTTTAAAGACTAAGGTGAACCTGAGGCAAGTAGTAATTTTTTTCAACTACTTCCTGTGCATCTGAAAACTGGAAAGATGAATTAAGAACTGATGCCTTGGAACTGTGCTGGTAAGGAGTACTAAACATCCTGCAGTCTACCCAAAAAACAAAAAATCTATCTCGGAGAAAGTGCTCCTTATAGGAAATTCTGTCTCACTTAGTTTGGGGATAGTGGCAGGAGGGGTCAGTTTTTGGAAAAAGACAGCATGCTAGGAAAGGCTGAGTAACTTCAGCAATGGCATGCCAGAGACCATGAGGATGGGTGCAGAATAGGGCAAGATTCTGATTGCTGTTCACAGGGTTTCTATAAATTGTAGCTGACTGGATGGCATCTAACAAGAACAATAATTAAAACATTTTCAATATCTCTGCTTTAACTTCTAATATAGTAAGTATTGACTGATATAACCCAAACAAACAGAAGTTCTTTGGGGTTCTTTAAGAGTATTAAGAAACTCTCGCCATGGTATTTTCAATTGCTTCATATGCTAACGAAAGTTGGGGGGGAAAAAAAGAACCAATGCCTTTGACTTGTACTGCAAGCAAATACTGAATGGGCTGTAAAGAGAATAAATAAATTTTTGGTTGGATGAAATGCATCCAGTGTGTTCCTGAGAAACAAAGATGGTGAGGTTTCTTCTCACATATTCTGGGCACTTTATCAAGAGAGGTCAGTCACTGGAGAAGGACATTGTGCTTAGAAAGGTGGACAGTCAGAGAAGGAGGGGAAGACCCTCAATGAGATAGACAGTGACATCAACAACAGGCTTGAGAACAGCAGAGACTGTGAAGCTAGCATAGGAATGGCAGGGTTTTATTCTGTTGGACAAAGGGCCACTCTGAGATAGAATGGATCTGATAGCACTGAGCAATGCGAACAACTAAGAGACCCTAAAACCAAAAAAAAATTAAGATCCACTGGTATGGATAAGACTAAGTTAATAATTTCTGAGTCCACAAATTCATATAATTGAATAAATATGTCATTTCGATTTCTCCCCCCCCCCATCCTTAAAAGGAATCTTAATGTCACAAAAGTGAAATACTTAGCTGCCAACTTCACGATCAGACCTATGACCTCCTCTGTGGGAGAAAAGACCTGGAAATCTACTTTCATAAAGATTACACTCTGAAAACCTTATGAGGCAATTCTACTTTGTCATATAGGATTGTTAGGAATCGGAATCCACTCTAGAGTGCACAATAACATATTCTTAAGCAGAGATGTGGAATTTAATTTGCTTTAATTTTCTAGGTTAACATTGCTATTAGTTTATCAACAACCCATTACCACCCTTAAAAACTTTACAAAACAAAAATAGTTCTATTGCACTGGAATTTAAAATAAACCTAAAAAAAATAATCTATTTTTAAAAATCTTTTTAACACTCTTACCTCTTGTACATGAAGAGGAACTGTTAGCAGCATTATCAGCTATAGATTCAGATGGATTTTTATTTTTGACCTCTATTTCACCCTAAAAAGCAAACCAGTTAATGTCTGAAATAATTTGGCACTCTTAAGATTTACAAAATAGATGTTGATTTTAAAATCTGAAAATGCCAAGTACACAACATAAAAAGTTTACTTCCTTCCAACAAATTTTACTCTTCCCAAGTGAAAGATTCACCCAGTAGCTACTGCTAAGAACTTTCTACTCCTCTGATCAGGATAAAAACACATCTTTTATACTGATTTTAAAGACAGGTTCATGTCCCCAGGAAATCCTTTCTGATTGCTAGGGTGGGGGAAACGCTATGGGACCATGGGCAGGTGGACAGCAGGAGAGTTAAGAGGCATTCCAAAGTGCACATTTGTGTGTGTGTATCTACACATATATATATATCTATGTGTAGATATATAGATATAGATATAGAGATAGAGATATATAGATAGATATACACAGGTCTGTCTGTCTATCTATCTATCTATCTATCTATCTATCTATCTATCTATCTATCCATCTATCATTTTGTTTGTTTTAAAATTATATATTCCATAGCATTTAGTAATACCATTTCTCTTCATCAAACTGTGTATCCAGTAGAGTGAATTACATAATACGACCCA
Organism: Elephantulus edwardii; assembly: GCF_000299155.1. Classification (NCBI taxonomy): domain Eukaryota; kingdom Metazoa; phylum Chordata; class Mammalia; order Macroscelidea; family Macroscelididae; genus Elephantulus; species Elephantulus edwardii. The sequence continues at coordinate 86,401 of NW_006400179.1, forward strand.
TTTAACCATGCAGTCTTGTGACTGACACAGTGATGGACTGAAACTGTGCAAACAAAATCACTGGACAGTGGCTGGATTGTTTGCTAACAATGCAACTAAAGTTCACAGAACCTTAATGGGGGTGACAGCCTTAACACAGTCAAACAGATATAAAGCTGCCTCTAGAGCCTTAAAAGAGGCAAATAAAGTATACTGAACTTTAATGAAGGGATTGATTAATTTTGTTATTCATCTAGGTTTAAAATAAGCCATCCTAGAAGCAGGAACTGTCCTTTGGAGGACAGTAGCCTGGCCAAGTGACTGGAAGAGATCCATATGGGTTCCCATTCCCAAGAAAGGTGATCCAACAAACATTGAAAATAATAAAACATATCATTAATATCACAAGCAAACAAAATACTGCTGAAGAGAATTAAAAAATGGCTAGAACAGTACATAGAAAACTGCCAGAAGTTTAAGCTGGGTTTAAAATAGGCTCTGGCACCTGGGATATCAATGATGTCAGATGGATCCTGACTAAAAGCAAAGAGTTAGGAGGAGAATGTCTATTTGAGCTTCACTAACTATGCAAAGGCATTTGACTGTGTGCATCATAACAAGTTATAGCTAATATTGAGAAGAAAGGGAGTCCCAGAGCACTCAATTGTGTTCATGTGAAACTAATACCTAGACCAAGAGATTGCTGTATAAACAGAGCAGGGGAACATGGTATGGTTTAAAAATCAAGAAAGGTATACACCAGAGTTTTATCCTCTCTCCACACAAAATTCAATCTGTATGCTGAGCAAATTATACAAGAAGATGGACTGGCTCTATGAAGGATGTGGCATCAGGATCGGAAGAAGACTCATCAACAACTCACTTTATGCTGACACAATCTTGCTTGCTGAAAGTGAGGAAGACTTGAAGCACTTGATGCAGAAAATCAAAGACTACAACCTTCTATATGGATTACATCTCAACAGAAAACAAAAATTCTCAATACTAGACCAATAGGAAGCATCATGACAGATGGAAAAAAGAAACTGTCAACAACTTTGTCTTACTTGGATCCACAATCAAGAGCCTTGTATCAGCAGTCAGGAAATCAAGAGATAGACTGCACTGGGAAGTCTACAGTCAAGGTCCTCTCCAAAGTAATCACTTGCTATCCATCTGAATAAATAGGGATGCGAAGAAGAAATGATGCCTTTGAGCTGTGGTATTGAAGAGAGCTGCTGAACATCCCATGGATGGTTAAAAAACCAAATAGGTATATTTTGAAGAAAGTGCAGTCAGAATGTTCCTTGGAAGGAAAGATGACAAAGCTTCATCTACATACTTTGGGCATGTTGCTAATATAGGCTATTCCTGGAGAGGAATATCATGTTGGAAAGCATGGGTCATTGAAAGAGACAAAAACCTCTCAACCAGACAGACTTAAACAATGACTGAAGCAACAGGCTCAAGGGTGTCAGAGATGATGAAGATGGCACAGGATAGGAGAGGGTTCAGATCTGTTGTTCAGAGGGTTGCTATAAGTTGTACTCAATTCAATGGTACCTCAAAACAAGAAGCAGGAAACCAAAACCAACGAAACTTACCCATCACTATGGAACTGACAGTGCCAAGTCACAGAGATCTTACAGGACAGAGAAAGACTGCCTCTATTGATGTAAAGTTGTAAATCTTTGTTGTAAAGTAGATTGCTCCATTTTTCTCCTCAGTCTGGTGGATTCAAACGGCTAAGCTCTTTCATTAACCTTAGAACATAATCCTTTGTGCCATGAGAGCTCCATCAGAGCTAGGAAGAGGAGGCACAAACTATCACCAACAAAGAGCTAGGAGTGAACTTGTAAAGGCAATAAGGAAACCACTTATAACCACCACCCAAAGGATGAAATATTGAGGAACTTAATCTAACCAGAGTTACAAAATACCTAGTCAAAGAAAAACATAAAAACCTACTGCAAAAAACCCAAAGATATATATATATATAAATAAATGGGGGGAAAAAACACCACTACGCTCATGGATTAGAACACATATTAACATTAGAAAATAGCAAGACTACCAAAAGCAACCTAAAATTTATCTCAATCCAGATCCCATCATCATTTTTCAAAGAGATGTAGAAAAATAATCACCAACTTTACTTGGTAAGGAAGATGACTTTGGATAAGCTAAGTGATACTGAATAACAGAAAATAGAAGGCCTTACTTCTGCTGTTTTTAATTCTTTTTTTTTAATTTTTATTTTCTTTTTTAGGCCTTACTTTTTTTTCCTCAAAAACCTACTATACAGCCACTGTAGTCAAAATAGCTTGGTATTGTACACTGAGGAAAGGTACACAGACTAGTGGAATATAACTGAGAACCCAGCAATAAATCCATCCACCTATAGACAGCTTTGAAATCTACCAAGTGGAGAAATGAAGCCTCTTTAACAAATGATGCTGAAAAAACTTGATAGGTATCTTCAGGAAACTCAAAGAAAATACACATCATATACAAAATCTAAATCAAGATAGATTAACTACCTATGCATTAAATCTAAAATTATAAAGATCACTGGAGATAAGCCGGTCAATTCTAACTCAGTGTGACCCGTAGAGGTTTACAGATATACCTACCCCCTTGTCACCATGGTCAGGTTCCAAACACCTAACCATGTAAATTATGGGAAATTGGCATTACACAATAATGTGTAAGATGGCATCAAATCACAAAATGAAAGACAACTCTTATCATTACTTTTCTGTCAAAACAAAGAGATTCACAGGCCAGGCAACAGCACTTAACTGCTCACAGCAAGTGTTACTTTTGCCTTGCACCTAAGTGATAGTTACTACCAAACATACATTGTTACTACACAAAAAATAGTTGGATGGTAGGTTTCTTACTATTTTTGTAAATGTGAAATGTTGGTTAATGAAACAGGAAGTCAGCAATAAATTTACTTATTCATCAGGAAAGAAAGTTTCTTTTGGAAGACAAAAAAAATTACAATTAAAAAAAATTACAATCCAAGAAAGAAGGCAATCTATATGTTAAATATACATTACTTCATGTCCAAATATATCATATTCCCACCTAGCACATCACCCTTTGGATTACATGTGCTCCCTGGCCAGGGATCCCACAAATACTGAACACTTAAGTGGGGAGCTATGGAACTGTGAAGAACCCACTGACATTGCAGTTTTTTAATTTCTCTCTCTCTTAATGAAGACACAAAGCTCCAGGATTCCTGTGCTAGCCACATACCTCTAAGTCAACATTCAGGTATAAAGGGCATATAATACATGATGACCAAAGGAAGTGACTATCATAAATGAACCGACCTCACTTCTCACAGTAACTTAACAAGAAATTATTTCTATTTCATTAATGATGCAAGAATGAATGCATGGGAGTTAACACAGCCTAGTAGATTTGGTAGGCTGATTTTAAGCTATTACCACTGAAGAAGGGGAAGAACATTAACTGACCTTTAATAACACTTCAGGTGGTTCTTCTACTTCTTTTAAGAGAGAAATGTTGGGTGTAGTAGGTCGCAAAGGGCCCCATGTGGATTGCTTTGGTATCTCTGATACGCCACTGTTCTCTGAACCATGTAGTTCAGGGAAGTCCAACCTGGTAAATGCAAGTCCAGATTTGGAGGCAGATCCACACTTTTCAATGATTCTGGATTTCTTGTCTGTTCGTTTATGATAGCCATCTGTAAATATGAACGACAGGTGTCAAAATTTACGTATCATGTATTGACCTGTTTAGTCTGAATTGTACAGAGAAAAGTTGCTTGGTATTTAGGGCAACAGTACCCTAAATAAAGCTAGAGTTGTTATCTTTTCTGTAATGCTACCAAACATGAATACTCAGAAGGACTAATCACTCTGGTGGGACCACAATGCAGAAAACCCAAAGATAGTTCAAACAAACATGAAGAGGACTTTGAATGTACATGATATCTACCTCAACTTCAAGATGCAGCTGGACACTTTAACTATTTTTAAAAGACATATTCAAATTTTTGCACATGGCATCCACTTCCTAAACAACATGCCTCCGAAAACTCTATGAACTTTCAAAACTGTCAACAGTTGTGGAGGGGTTTCAGGCCTTTTGTTCATATGGTCACTATGAGTCCTGCTCGACTTGAAGGCAATCAACAACACCACAATACATTTAAGTATATAAAATTCCCCAGCTCCTCTTTTATTTTTACCACCAAACTGGTTAAGATAAGCAGAATTCAACTTACAATGTTTCTCCCACCTTATTCCTTCAAATAAAAATGAATGATGATATAAAGTGCACTACCACAAAGCTCCTATATTTCATGATAAAGCCAGAGTTACTACAATTTACTAGCAAACATTCCTTTCATAGCCCTGATAACTTATGAGTCAATAAAGTCAAAGAAAGAAATATTTACAAATCAAGTAACAGAAATTGTACATGCAAATATTTTTAATACTTACACCGGTAATTTTAATATACTTATATAGCTGTATGTGTAAATACATCTTTTGTATATTTATATACATACAGTTATGCTATTATTTGTCATTGAGTCGCCTGCGACTCATAGCAAGCCTAACCTAAGTACAATAGTCCTACACCCTGCTCTACCCTATGCCAATCTTACTGGCTCCGACACACCTACCCCTATTACCCCAGTTACTGAATCAATCCATCTCATCGAGGGTCCTCCTCTCTTGTGCTGTCCTCAACTCTCCCAAGAATGATAAACCCTCTCCAAGAACTGGTCATGTATGGAAATAATGTTTAGACCGTAAGTTTTAAGTTATTACACAAAAAGGTGATATCTGTGCTCAAACTGCATGAATAAATAACTTACAAGGGGGAACAAAAGACACCAGAGAATTTAACTTTCAGCTAAAGGCTAGAACAGCTATTTTCAAGCCTGAAACAGACGTGACCTCAGGTACAAATAAAAATAGTATACTCTGAGTAACTACAAAGCCCCAAGTTTGGTATTATATGGGATGGGATTTAAACTACAATTAAATTCTTTCTTCTATTAAAAATGTCCCAATATAATAGCAAGGTACACTGGTGCTGCAGTATATAATTCATCTAGCCACTAACCAAAAGATTTGCAATTTGAATCTACTGGCTGTTGCAAGGGAGAAAAATGGACAGTACAGACTTAATAATAACGGATTCCACAGAAGTGGGATTTTGGATTTAATAAAACACGAGAGAAGTTATTTCAAGAATGAGTATGATCAAATATAACACAAAGGTGTATACACTATTTTTACTTAAGGACCTGATTTGAAAGCTGTGGTCACTTGCCTGGTATATATACCCTTTGCTAGCTGTACCTGAGTAGAGAAGTATTAACACTTTAAGGGCAGATTCCCAGAGCCCACAACACAACAGGAGACAAGGCCTCCAGAACATAACATGAGGTCTGACAAGTTCAGTTTGAGGGACCTCCAAATCTCAATTTTAGAGGTGTTATTTTTATCTGATTTTAAGCTATTTTCAGTGTGAATGGATATATGATGGGAATCTTTACCTGATTTTATATCAGATGACAGAGCTCCACCAGCTTTTTTACTGTTAAACTTTGACTCATCAGATGTTTTCTTCTGCAGGAAAGATTAAAATGAAATAACTACCACTATTTAAAACAATCTTAAATTGCAAATTCACACATAGTCATCCTTTTTAGAAAGGTTACATAAAAACAGACAAATGTTCCATGAGACTACTGTTATAAAATAGGATTGACATAGGAGGAGAGGGGAGAACAAGAAAGAGTGGCTAGATAATGAACACTGAACTGGAACAGATGAAAGAAAAGACTTTATGAAAGGAATGTATGATTAGGCATTATGATAATAATCTGGAACAAGAAATGTATTACATAGTAAATTGGGGAGGGGGGGAGAGAGGAAAGGAAGAAATGTGCATAAATGAATGAATGAAAACCCAACTTTTCTGGTGCAACCACTGTGGAAAGTGGTGTGGCGCTTTCTCAAAAAGTTACAAATAGAAATGCCATTTGACCCAGCAATTCCAATACTGGGAATATACTCTAAAGAGACCGTAACTGAAATCCATGCAGATATATGCACACCCATGTTACTGATTTGGAAACAACCTAAGTGTCCATCAACAAACGAATGGATAGAGAACCTGTGGTATATTCACACAATGGAATATTACGCTGCATTGAAAAACAAGGAACTCATGCAATATTATTCAAAATGGGTGACCCTGGAGGACATTATGCTGAATGAAATATCTCAGTCACAAAACGACAAATACTGCATGATGACACTGTTGTAGAATGAGACTGACATTAGGGTTGGGGTAAGACTGAGAAAAACTGGATAAATTATGTATACTGCATCGAAACAGATGAGGGAGAGAACAGTTTAAAAGCAATATATGATAGGATATTATGGTTACAAGAGTACAGAATTGGGGAGCTCTGGTGGCCTAGTGGCAAGAAGCTACACTGCAATCCCAGAGGTACATGGTTCGAATCCATCAGATGCTCTGCCAGAGGAGGAGGAGCAATATTCTCCTGTACCAGTCAGATCTGATTTGACGGTACACGCACACACAATTAATAATAAGTCCAGAATTAAGGTTGCATAGTGGAGTGTACTCAGGGCAGTGGGGCGAGGAGGGGATAGTATACCAATAAAATAATTTTTCTTTTACTTTCCAAAGAGAGGAGCAAACTAGGGGGGGAAGGTGGGCAGAGAGAAAAGTACAACAATTAATGAATGGAAATCCAAAATCTCTGTAAATTTTCATTAAAATTAATAAAATTTTTAAAAATCCAATCTTTTCTGAGTTCTCATTAAAATTACACACACACAAAAAGATAATTTTTAAAACTATGAAAACACTAAGAAATGCTTGAGTATGATAATTATCATGAACAAATTTACCAATTTTTTATATCGTAACATTAAAATAACCAACTCACAGACACAAGAATTATCAAAGCATGTACTTACTTACCTTTGCTAGGCTTTTTGTTTCTTGAGGGAGAGGGCACATGTGTTCAGTTTGGGGTTTAACCATTTGGAAACCTTGATAACAATTGCGTTGTTTATATTCATACTGAGTATCAGGCACTGAACAAACATTTTGTGCAGACTCAAGAGTGTAAGAACAGGTATATGGATGAACAGTTGGAGACAAATACTGAGGTGGAAAAGTTGAAGCTCCAAGGTTTACATCTTCCGTATATATTTTCTGCCTAAATACAAAGTATAAATTTTAGTCAACTATTTCATATCATTTTTTAAAATTTATTATTAATTTCAGTGAAAATTTACAGAGACTCTGGATTTCCATTCATTCATTGTTGCAGTTTTCTCCCTTCCCAACCCTACCCCCTAGTACATTATCCTCTTGGAAAAGTAAAAGAAAAAATCTTTCATTGTTTTACAAACCCTTTCCCAGCTCCACTCCACTATGCAGCCTTCGTTCTGGACTCCTGTCATGACAATAATACCTAATCACTTATCCCTTTTAAACAGTTTTCTCCCTCATCTGTTTCAATGCAGTACACATTATTGAACCCATCTTTCTCAGTCTCTCCCCAACCCCGAGGTCAGTCCTGTTTCACAACAGTGGCACCATGCAGTATTTGTCCTTTTTTGACTGAGATACTTCACTCAGCATAATGTCCTCCAGGTCACCATTTTGAATAATATTGCACGAGTTCCTTGTTTTTCAATGCAGTGTAATATTCCATTGTGTGAATATACCACAGCTTCTCTATCCATTCGTTTGTTAATGGGCACTTAGGTTGTTTCCAACTCCTTGCTACCAGGAACAAAACCACAATAAACATGGGTGTGCATGTATCTGCTTGGATGTCAGTTATGGTCTCTTTGGGGTATATTCCCAGTAGTGGAATTGCAGGGTCAAATGGTATCTATTTATAACTTTTTGAGAAAGTGCCATACCACCTTCCACAATGGTTGCACCATTTTACACTCCCACCAACAGTGAATAAAGGTTCCAGTTTCTCCACAACCTCGCCAGCATTTGTTGCTTGCTGTTCTGTTAAATTCTGCTATTCTGACTGAGGTGAGATGATACCTCATAGTTGTTTTATATTTCATATCATTATTAAGTAGCTTATTATTTTGGGGGGAAAAACACCCTAGTTTTTTTAAATAATGCATCTTATCTAAGAGATGTCCTTAATTAAAAGTCAAATAAAACCTGTATTTCTTTCTTAGTATGCAAAAGATGATATTTCTTCATGAGTTGGGAATCTCATGGAAGGACTGTATTTTAACAAACAGCAATTATCAGCTCTAGCAATCTTTTACTCTATCAAAACACCTGAGAACGCCTCTCTCAGCTATTCTGAACAAAATGGCCATAAAAACCTTAATATCTGCTAGGAGCTTCTAAATACCCACTCGAACCAACCCCTCAGGCCTCCAAATGGCTTTTTCCAACTTTTGCCCTGCTCCAAGTCCACCAACATCTTATTATGTTCTGTGGACTATTGTGGCTACAGTGGCTCAAGGGATACTAACTTTTCCAAGAGCAATCAAGTAAAGCACTATGATAGCAGCAGTCAAGAAATCAAATGAGGCATTTCAGTAGGTAAATCTGGAATCTAATGGAATGGTTCCTAGGTGACACAATGTGTACTAACCTGGTAATTTAAAACTGGGGGTTCAAACCTACCTACTGGGGCAATGAAAGAAAGGCTTTGCAATCTGCATCTGAAAGATCACAGCCAAGAAAGCCCTAAGGAGCACAAATGCACACTGGTGGCCAGGGCATAGCCATGGGGTGGCCAGGAGTTTGGGTGGACTCCACAGGCAACAGGTTAGTTTTATTTTGCTTGTTTTTTTTGCTAGACAGAATATCTTCTTTTCCTTGATAAAATATTTTCAATCACATGATGCAGAAACACACATATATACAAAAGGAAACAAGTTTAAACATATCAAAGGAAGGGTAAAGTGTACAGGTTCTCACACAGCAGTAGAGTTGATACTGACCTAACAAAACTACAAAATTAAGGTTAACATTTTTATTTTTCAAATTCAGGTAACAGTAGAATGAAGTTTTGTCATTGTTGTTGTTGTTATGTGCTATTGAGTCGCATGCAACTCATAGCGACCCTATATGTGCAACAGCCCTAAACTCTGCTCTGTCCTATGCCAATCGCACTGTCTCCAATACAACCATCCCGGTTACGGATTACCCCGGTTACTGAATCAATCCACTTCATAGAGGGTCTTCCCCTCCTGCACTATCCCTCCACCCTCCCAAACATGATGGCCCTCTCCAAGGATTGGTCCCTCTTTGCAACATGTCCAAAGTATGTCAGAAGAAGTCTTGGAATCCTTGCCTCCAAGGAGCAGCCCGATTTAACCCTCTCCAGGATGAACCTGTTTGTTTTCTTAGCAGTCTATGGTTCACTGAATTCTCTTCTCCAGCACCACAGCTCAAAGGCATCAATTTTTAAAAGAAAAAGTGAATAGGATTCACTTTATCAGCCTTTTTCAACACAAATTTTGAATTTAAAATAAAAATCTGTAAAAAAGCAAAAACCATCTCCATTAACATACATAAAACATCTAGTGTATGTTCCACACAAAAAAGAGCCCTGGGTTGAGAGTTCAAAATAATGTTCTAGCAAGATTTTCAAATGGTAAAACTTGAAAATGATATTATTTTGTTCCTTCTTTTGCCACTTTCTCTCTGCTAGAGATATATATTGCTAAGATTTATGTACAAATGAATCTTCAAACTATATTTCCTACTAATAAATACAATGCAGTATGCTCTCCTATTTGTCCAAGAGAGTGAATACACTGATGCTAAAAAAGTGATTGATATTTGTTCCCATTCCAAAGAAAGGTGACCCAACAACATAGTGTGGAAATTATCAAACAATATCATTGATATCTCATCCAAGTAAGATTCGGCTGAAAATTATCCAAAAACATTTGGAACAATATGTCAACAGAGAACTTCCAGATGTGCAGGCTGGATTGAGAAGAGGTCGTGGTACTAGGGATAGTATCGCTAATGTTAGATGGATCTTGGCACAAAGCGGAGAATACCAGAAGAATGTCTATCTGTGCTTCCTTGACTATGCAAAGGCTTTTGACTGTGTGGATCACAACAAGCTATGGCTGACTCTGAGAAGAATGGGATTCCCAGAACACCTGATTGTGCTAATGTGAAACCTATACTTGGACCAAGTAGCAGTCATCAGAACAGAGCAGGGCGACACTGGATGATTCAAAATCAAGAAGGGGATCCATCAGGCATGTATTTTGTGTCCATACCTTTTCAATCTGTATGCAGAACAGCTCATCGGAGACACTGGACTGTAGAAGGAGGAATGTGGCATCAGGATTGGTGGAAGAGTCATTAACAACCTGTATTATGTGGATCACACAACCCTGCTTGCTGAAACTGAGGAGAACCTGAAGCACTTGCAGCAGAAGGTCAAGAACAGCATACGGTACATGCACAAAAAATAATAATAAAAAAAAAAAGAACTGCAGCCTTCAATATGGATTGAAGCTCAACACCAAGAAAACAAAGATTCTCACCACTGGGCCAATTGGCAGCATCAGTATGGATGGTGAAGAGATTGAGATAGTTAACAGTTTCCGTTTACTTGGTTCCACAGTCAACACTCTTGGTAACAGCAGCCAGGAAATCAGGAGACGAATTGCATTGGGAAAGTCGGCTGTGAGGAACCTCTCAAGAGTACTGAAGAGCAATGACGTCAGGCTGGAGACTAAGGTGCGCCTGATCTGGGCTACAGTCTTTGCAATTACGTGCTATGCATCAGAGAGTTGGACAGTGAATAGGGATGATAGAAAGAGAATTGATGCCTTTGAGCTGTGGTGCTGGAGACAAGTTGAATATACCATGGACTGCTAGGAAAACAAACAGGTTTGCCCTGGAGAGGGTGAAGCCAGAATGCTCCTTGGAGTCAAGGATTCTGAAGCTTAGTTTGACATACTTTGGGCATGTTGCAAGGAGGGACCGGTCCTTGAAGAGGGCCATTATGTTTGGGAGAGTGGAGGGACAGCACAGAAGAGGAAGAACTTTGACGAGATGGATTGATTCTGTGAGTGCAGTGATGGGAATGAATGTGTTTGAGACGGCAAGGTTGGCACAGGATAGAACGGCATTTAGGTCTCTATGAGTTGCAAGCAACTTGATGGCACATAATAAACAACAACAAAGGGAAAATCAGTCTTTTAAGACACATATGGCTTTGGAGTGATGAGTCCTGTGTTGGACAGAGGTCAGCTCTGGATTATTTTGGTTGTCCAGAAGCCTCTTGTTGGAGTCAATGAGAGCCTGGTGCACAGGGCTGGGGTCTTTTAAAATTCATTTAGGCCCAAGAGTCACAGGCCTGCAGGCCTTGGTTTCAATTGTGTTTGAAATGAACATTCTCCTCAGTGGTACAGGACTGTTCTGTCATTTCTCTGTACTGAAGTAACTTTGGATTGCTGTGATACTGAACAGTGAGTGTGCCACTGGTCTCTCAAATGCCATAATGGTTACACATGGTTGACAATGTTTGGTAGAGCTCACAGATTAAGACAGCCTTGGAAGCAGGCATAACACCTACTTCCTAAACATGCTTGTGGAAACTCTGTGAACTTACAAAAAGGACAATAGTTCTAGAACAAGGTTAAGGTCTTTTGTTTATAGGGTTGGTACTAGATGACATTTAACAACAACATTTTGGACTTGAAGTTGCTGGACTCTGTAAAATGATGCTCTTGTTTTGATTGAAGATCTGTGTGGGTTGTTTGTTTTAGTTAATCCTCTTGTTTAGAGTCAGCAAGATCTCCTGGAGGACACTTGCATTTAAGGTCAAACCCTTGTCTCCATTTTGGAGACTGGGTGAAGTGGCAGCTGGACTCTCTAAGATGGGCTCTTTTGTTTTGGCTGAGGGTCAGTGTGGAATGTCTGGTTGGATTTCTTAGAGTCAACAAGACCTCCTGGAGGGTCCTTTTATTTAAAATTTGAGCCAGAGGAATTGTATTTTAGAAGAACATTCTTCTAAATTGTACAGCACTCTTCTGTCAATTTGCTATGCTGAGGTAATCTAGGTTTGCTGTGATGTTGAACCTTGTGCCACTGGGGCCTCAAATGCCAATAATGGCTGTCCACCATGGACAGTTTGGTGGAGCTCTCAGTTTAAGACAGGTTTGGAAACAGAAGTAGCATTCACTTCCTAAACCACACGCCTCTGGAAACTCTATGGAGAAACAATAGTTATAGAAGGCCCTCAGGTCTTTTGTTCATAGGGTTGCTATGAACTGTGCACAACTCAAAGGCAATCAACAACAACTCTGATTTTAGTGGAGCTCTGGTGGTCTAGTGGCAAGAAGCTACACTGTAATCTCAAAGGCACATAGTTCAAGGCCACCAGCTGCTTTGCAGGAGGATGGGCACTCTCCTCCCATACAAGTAACTGCCTCAGAAAACCCACCAGAGTGTGAGCTATGGTTTGGTTCTTACTCTATGGTACACAAAAATTCTGATTTTTAGATTTTCTTACCTATATACAAACCCAAAACACCAACCTTAAAAAAATCCCTAACCAAAACATTAAGCTATTGGTTTTTTCCCCACATGAAGTTGTTACTCTCCCGCCTCCCCTCCACCCCATTCAAAGCCAGGTTTAACCAACTTCCATCAAAAATTATCAACGCTGTAGATCAATCTTTTCTATTGCTAAGTGCCATCAAGTTGACTACAACTCAAAGACCCTATGAACAAAAAAGACTGAAATCCTGCCTGCACATTCTCATGATGTCCACTATGCTAAAATCCTGTTACAGCAATCGGGTCAACTTGTTTCGTTGAAGGTTGTCCTCTTTTACAGTGACCCTCTACCTTTCCGAGAGGATGTCTTTTTCTATGGGCTACATGACCTGACAATATGACAAAAGTATGTGAGATGAACTTTCACCATCCTTGTCTCTATGCACCCTGGTTGCACGTCTAAGACTTGTTAGATCTTTTAGCAGTCCATGAGATATTCAGTACTTTTCTTGAACACCATAATTCAAAGACATGAATTATTCTCCCGTCATCCTTATTCACTGTCCAACTTTCAGGTGCACAGGAAGCAAATAGATTGCATCAGGCACACCTTAGCTTTCAAACCAATATTCTTCCTCTTCAGTACTTTAAAGAGGTCCTTAACAGCATTTTCACAATGCAACATTTCTTTGATTTCTTGACTGCTGCTATCACGAGTGCTGATTGTGGAGCCAAAGAAAAGGAAATCATTGACAATTTCAATCTTTACTTCTTCTATAGTAATGCTGCCTACTGGTCCAATGGTAAGAATGTTTTGTTATTTTAATGTGGAGATAGAATTAATCCATACTGAAGACAAATAGTATCTTGTTTTGTTCCGACAACTGCTTCTTGGTCTATGTATAGATTTCACAGAATCACAATTAAGTGTTCTGGGATTCCCAGTCTTCTCAATGTTATCCACAATTTGTTATGATCCATACAGTCAAAAGCCTTTCTGTGTGTGTGTGTGTGTGTGTGTGTGTGTGTGTGTGTGTGAGTGTACCGTCAAATCAGATCTGTCTGGTACAGGAGGAGATTGTTCCTCCTTTTCCCGGCAGAGCATCTGGTGGATTCGAACTGTGTGCCTCTGGGATTGTAGTTGCAGCTCCTTGCCACTAGGCCACCAGAGCTCCCCTCAAAAGCCTTTCTCTAGTCAATGAAACACAAGGAAATATCTTTCTGGTATTCTCTGTTTCAGCCAAACTTACAGAAATTCAAGTTGCATTTGATCCATCTAACATCAAATACAACTTGAATTTTATTTAAGTTCTCTGTTGATATACTGTTACAATCAGTCTTAAATAATCCAGCAAAATTTTACTTGCATGAAATATTAATGATATAATTTCTGCCCTCCATTGGATCTGTTTTTGATTGGTAACAAATACGGAACTCTGTTCCAAGTGAGTCCATGAATTAGTAGGGGCATTGCTCCTGTCTGGGGACCTTCCTTCTCACTAGGCATCCTACTGGCACAATGGGTGGTCATACTAGCAGAAGGCACCCTTTGCAGGGTATGTCATCCTTGGTACAGCTCAGTTCAGCAGTGACTCTCTCTTTATGCTAGCCATCTCTAATTACTCTTTCTGGGTACTGTGTCCAAAAGAGGGAACGACACCATCTTTAGCCAGGCTGACTTCTGAGGTAGCAGGAACTCTTCCCCAAGCTGGGTTACCAATACCTCGACATACTTCTAGACCAGAAGTGATCTGGCTCACCTCCTGGAGCACTGGCCATCATTCAGAAGCATAGAAACTCTCACCTGGCCACATCTCCAACTCTAGTCTTTTGCTCAACTGGCAGATACACCATCCCAGGTGACAGAGCTTATTTTCTATTATCCATAGGAGTGTGTGTTATGGGGTTTTTTGGTGTTTTTGTTTGTTTTTATTTGTCTGCTTTGTTTCATATTTTACTCTTGTGGATATGGCACTTATTTGTCAGTATGTTGGACTATGGTGGCTTGTCTATTATTGTGCTGCTGGAAGCTAAGCCACTGTTATTTCAAATACCAGCTGGATTACCCAACGTAGACAGGTTTCAACAGATCTTTCAGACTAGGAAGTACTAGCTATTCACTTATGAAATAAATGGCCTCCAAAAAGTCTATAACTAACTTAAAAAACTGGGATATAGGCCAGAAGATGAACCCTGCAGATTGGAAGACACACACAAAAAAAAAAAAGAAAAAAAAAAGGACAATATTTTTTCAATGAGTTGTTAGGAACCATCAAGTGGTGTATATACAGGACATAGCGACTCTAGGAACACATATCTGAACCCTGTCCTAACCCGTGCCATCCTCACTTTCTGACATATCAGAGCACATTGTGTCAGTCACTGTATCAATCTACCTGGTTGAGGCTCTTCCTCTCCTTAAACAACCCTCCACTTTTCTGAGCATGATGTCTCTCTCTAAGGTATAAACCTCTCCTAACAACAACTCCAAAGTATGTGAGATGAAGCTTTATCTTCTCTGCCTCCAAGAAGCACTCTGGCTGCACTTTCTCTAAGACATAATTGTTCTTTTTGCAATCCATAGGTTATTCATTACTCTTCTCCAACACCACAGCTCAAAGGCATTCATTCTTCTGTAAGCCTTATTCATCGTCCAGCTCTCAGATACATATCAAGTGATTGGGAAGACCAAAGCCTGTATCAGACGCACCTTAGTCTCAAACTGACATTACTGCTCCTCAGTAATTTGGAGGTCCCTGACTACAGACTTTCTCAGTGCCATATGTCTGTCTCCTGATTTCCTGACTGCTGGTACCAAGGGTGTTGGTTGTGGGTCCAAGTAAGAATTATACTTTATAGGATACCCACAACTAGATTTATAGTTCATTGCACTTCACAGTTTCACAGGATATTATTCAATACTCAGGGAAGGAAGATCTATGAGTATAATTATTATTCAAATATACACACCAGCTACCAAAGCCAAAGAAGAAATGATAGTTGGAAAATATAGTCTTGGTGACAAAAATGAGGCAAGTGACCAAATGACAGAATTTAATACAATGATTTATTCATTGCAAATATCTTTTCTAAAAAGCATAAATGACAACTGTACACATGGACCGCACCTGATGGACCACATAGAAAATCAGATTGATTGTAGCTGTGGAAAAGAAGGCCAGGGGATGACTGTGGAATAGATCATCAAAATATAACCTATAGGCTAGTCTATACCACTTGAAGAAAAAAAAAAAAAAAAGACCTCAAGAATAGATTTGATGCACTAAATACTAATGAGTGAACAAAAGGTAAAGACACAGAAGAAAGAAAATTTCAAACTAGACATCAGAAGTGACTATAAATTTGTTACAAAGAAGTCAAAACAAAGGAAAGAAATTTCCAAGTAAGAGAGATGAATAGAAGATTTCAAAGGGCAGCTCAGGAAGGCAAAACAAAGCATTCTAAGGAAATACACTGAAGTTAGAAAACCAGAAGGGGGAAACATGCATGGCATTTCTCAAGATGAAAAAACTGAAGAACAAATTAAAATCTCAAGTTTCACTACTGAAGGACTCTATAGGCAAAATAATGAATGACTCAAAAGCATCCAAAGATAGATGGTACAGTCTCAGTGTACCAGAAAGAAGTAGTCAACACTGAACCATTTCAGGAAGAAGCATATGATCAAGAACCAATAGTAATGAAGAAGTTCAAGCTGCACTGAAGGTATCAGCAAAAAATAAGACCCCAGGAATTGATGAAATACTAACTGACATGCTTTCAACAGATACAGCCCTGGACATGTTCACTAGCCTAAAGTAAGAAATCTGGAAGAGCTCTATCTGGCCAACTAAACCAAAAAGGTCAACTTTGGGGTATCACAATAAAAAAAAGAGAGAGGGCAATCATGTTCAGATTAGTCAATGGTTGATCTTCCTTTCTCTTCCCTCTTCTTCTCTTGAAATAATTCATTTTAACTAGGCTTCTTTGAGTTTTTTTGGGGATAATTTTGGGGGGGACAGGAAGGTGTGTTCAGAATCATCCTCTCACATGCATATAGAATAATTGTTCAGAATAGCTTTATGTTTCAAAATTATTTGAGTTTTGGTTCTTTTGAAAAATAGGAAAATGGAAAGCTTAATTATAGTTTCATTAATACCTTTGAATAGAGATGTTGGCAAAAAATACTGAATATACCATGCACACATGGCCAAAAGAACATACAAATCTGTTTGGAAGAAGCGCCATCAGAGTGTTGCCTCAAAGCAAGGATGATGACACTTCATCTTACATAATTTGGCTATGTAATCAGGAGGGGTCAGTTCTTGGAGGAAGACATCATGCTTAGAAAAGTAAAGGATGAGCTAAAAAGAGGAAGATCCTCAATGTGATGAACAGACCCAGTGACTCCAACAACGAGCACAATGGAGATTATGAGGATGGAAGGCAGATCAGGCAGGATTCGGATTTGTTGCACAGTGTGTCACTATCAACTGGAAACTGTCAGTACCTAACAACAATTAAACAAACAGTCAAACTGCTGTTCACTCAGATCCTTCTTAACTGAGAAGCATATTCTTTAGTCACTGTACAGAATTGTAAAGGTATGTTGCTGCATATCTGGATGTGTAATTACCATTATAAGAAATAAAGTACTATAGTGTTATTAAGAAAAATACATACTCAGGCACTGGGAGTTCCTGAATAAATGGATAGTAGGTAGATGCGCAGCTTGGGAAGACACATGCTTCTGAGGGCTCTGACCATACGACTTTTAGACCAGCAAATTTTGGAACAAATGGTTTGACATCTGCTGATAACTTGATGCCCTGGGGGGGGGGGGGGAAAGGAGTTTTTGGCTACATAAATTCCGAGATCATCCAAAAGCAAACAGTTTTTGTTTTGTGAATAGTAGCAACTCTATAATGGTCCGAAAAAGGTTTTAATTAAAAAAAGTCTTCAAAATGTTTAAAGTTGAAACAATGACAATTAAATTGGAAATAAAACTCAACTCAGATTAAACAGTGAAAATCACACTGGAGTTTCCTTAAAGTTGTAATCTTGATAAATTTACCATTCAAGCTTGGTTAAAGATAACCAAGCATTGTAGTAGAATGTTTCACTTAACACATAAAATACACTGTAAATCTTATTTCCATTAGCTTTCTCAAAAGTCAAAAGTATGATTTGTATTATGTTGAAAAGGAAAAAACATGTTTTGCTAGAAAATCGTCCCGCCATCATTAGCCTGAATATATTCAGAAGCTTGTATCTGAATAAAAATTTGTGACTAACCACCCCCGCCTCATTTTTATGTTAAGAAATTTACCTATACTAAGATTATCGTCATACCATTTAGTTAAGCATTAATTTATGAGACTGCCAGTGCTTCATCTCGGGCAGCAATACGTACAGGTAGGTGAAAATGTCTTGTTTTTAAAATCTAAAATGTTTTCAGGCAGCTTTGCAGGTCAGAAGTCGCACATCTAACCCAATGGCGGCGCCTCTCTGGCAGTTCGAATCCACCAGGCGCTCGTCCTTGCCTGACAGTTACAGCCTCTGAAAAACCAATGGAGGTCAGCAGGTACAGCTCGATAGCAATGAATGAGCGAAAGCGTTTTAAAGTGGACTACCGTCTCTTCAGAGGGAAAAAACTTCCAAGACTTCACACATTTGGAATGAAGTAAAGCAACAGTTAGTCAATATCTGGCATTATAGTTCTAAATCCTGTAAAGTCTGCGACCCCGAAGATTGGTGGCGCCATCAGCCCCTGGCTGACGCCGCCGGTTGCCAACGCGTGAAGATGTAGCAGCGCTTTTGGGAGTTCTGGCCCCTCGAACGCCCACTATGCCGGGGGGGGGGGGGGGGGCGAGGCCTGGAGAACAGGTGGGAGCAGCGCAGTCCCGCGCCCGCCGGAGCTCCGGGCTTAGGACACGCCGGGGCCGTCTCACCTCGCCTGAAGGCTCCTGAGGCCGCTTCGAGGCCATGACGGACGGCTGAGAGTAGGCCAGAACGCTGTTAGTAGAGGGGAGCACAAGCGACTATCTCTACGTAGTCCACTTTTGGCGGAAGAGACGCCAGGAATTGCGTCACAGAATCGCGCCTGGTCTCGCCCCTTCTTCCTGGCCGGAAGTGCATGTAGGGTAAGGGGAACCTGCGCGCTGTCGTCGCTTGTGGCTGCTCTAAGGATGGGCTGAGGCTATCCTGCTGAAGTGCTGCTGTCAGATATCCTACTTCTGATCCTCGACCTCCCTAGGCTGTGCACATAAAAAGAGCCCTGAAGTATTATATATTGTGGTTAAGTGCTGCGGAGTTGAATAGGGTTCGTAGTGACCTTATAAGTAGATGGGCCCTATCTTACCCTGTACCATCCTCAATCGTCTTCCAACACATTTATGCCCATTGCAGCCGACTCTGCATGAACTCATTTGAGTCTTCCTCTCCTTTGGCCTTTCACCTTTCCAAGGAGTAGCCTCTCCTAACATGTTCAACAGTACCAGTAGTCAGGAACTCAGACGCACTGGGAAAATCTGCAATTAACTGGTAACTCTCCAAATTATTGAGGAATAATAATTGATGCCAGTTTGAGGACTAAAATGTGTCTGATTCAGGCTAGAATCTTTACAATCACTTGCTATGCATCTGCGAGCAGGACAGTGAATAAGAATGACAGAAGAATTATTGATGCTTTTGTGATGTGGTGTTGAAGATCATTTAACATCACATGCACGGCCAAGAGAACAAATAGGTATGTCTTGGAGAGGGTGCAACCAGAGTGCTCTCTGGAGGCAAGAATAATGAGGCTTTGCCTCACATACTTTGGGTATGTTTCTAGGAGGGGCTTTTCTTTGGACAGGGACATGATGCTGGGAAGGGTGGACGGTCAGATATGGAGAGGAAGACCCTGGACCAAGTGGACTGATGCAGTGGGCTTTTGTGTAAGAAAGTGTGAGGACAGCACAGGATAGAAAAGGCTTCGGATCTTTTGTTCATAGGGTTGTTATAGTTGTACTCTACTCAAGGCATCTAACATCTCCAAACTGACATGAAGCTTCACTACTCTCATCTCCAAGAAGCCCTCTAGTTGCACTTTCTCCAAGACTGTTTTTTGGGTTGGGGATTGGTTTTATTTTGTTTGTGGGCTTTTGTTTTTGTTTGTTGGTTTTGGTTTTATCTTTGAAACAGCTTTTTTTTTTTGTTTTTTAAAGTCACTGGTGTATTTTTTTTTATTTTAATGAAAGTTTACAGAGACTTAGGGTTTCCAGTCATTCATTGTTGCACTTTTCTCTCTGCCCACTCCTTCCCCTAATTCACTTTTCTCCTTGATGAGTAAAAGAAAAACTCTCATTGCTATACAATCCCTCCCAAGCCCACTCCACTGTACAGCCTTCATTCTGAACTCCTGTCATGAAAATAATACTTAATCATATATCCCTTTTAAACAGTTCTCTCCCTCATCTGTTGCAATGCAGTATACATCATTCCTCCCGTTCTTGTCTCCCCTCAATCCCAATGTCAGTCCTATTTTACAATAGTGACCCTATGCAATATTTGTCCTTTTGTGACTGAGATATTCCGTGCAGCATAAAGTCCTCTTAGCATGTCCACTTAGCATAGTATTTCATGAGTTCCTAGCATTCCATCGTGTGAATATATCAGAACTTCTCTATCCATCCGTTGATGGGCACTTGGGTTGTTTCCAGCTCTTTGCTATTGCGAACAAAGCCGCAATAAACACGGGTGTGCATATATCTGCTTGGGTAGCAGTTATGCTTTCTTTAGGGTAAACTTCCTAAATTGCTGGGTCAAATGGTATTTCTATTTGCAACCTTTTGAGAAACCACCATACAGCCTTTCATAGTGGTTGCACCATTTTACACTCCCACAAACAGTGAATAAGGGTTCCAGTTTTTCCACAACCTTGCCAGCATTTGTTGTTCGCTGTTCTGTTAAATTTTGCTATTCTTACTGGGGTGAGAAGTTATTTCATAGTTGTTTTGATTTGCATCTCTCTTAGAGCTAGAGATTTTGAACATTTCTTCATGTTTGCCATTTGAATGCTTCTTTGGTGAAGTGTCTGTTCAAATCCTGTGTTGTTTGTTGTGGTGCTCAAGTATTTTATAAATTCTAGATAGAAGTCCCTTGTCTGACATGTTGTTGTTGTTGTTAAGTGCCGTCGAGTCGCAGGCGACTCATAGCGACCCTATGAAGGAGAGTCCTCAATGCTTGGGTGTCTCTCATCCTCTCTCCAGGTTCATAGGGTTTCTGGAAGCAAACTATTACAGAAGAGGATTTTTTCCCCTAATATGTGGCTTCCCTTTTTACCCTGTTGGAGTTTTTGGATGTGCATAAGGATTTGATTCTTAGAAGGCCTCATTCATCTATTTATCCTCTCCTGGTTATAGAGAAACAGCTTTTTATTAAACAGCAAAGCAGAACTGCAACATATTTTAAAATTAAGTCACGTGATAAAAATGCCTTCATTACAGTTCAAACATTCTTCTAGGTTGTATAGCTCTGGTATGTCCACTTGCCATACAGAGGTAACTTGTGGTTGCTGATGTGTCAAATGCGTTAATAGTTACGCATGGTGGACAGTGTTTGGTGGAGCTCCTCGATTAAAACAAGCTTGGAAGTAGGAGAGGCATCCACTTCCATTAATAGCATGCCTCCCAAAACCCTATGAACCCACTGGACAAAGGATGAAAGTCACACAAGTGTTGAGTACTTTCAATCATAGGGTCACTATGAATTGCTTATGACTTGACGGCACTTAACTATAAGAAATGAATTGCATTGGGAAAGCCTGTCAGAGACCTCTCCAAAGTACTGAAGAGCAGCAATGTCAGTCTGGAGACTAAGGTGCACCTGATACAGGCTGTGGTCTTTTCAAATACTTGCTATGAATCAGAAAGATGGACAATGACTAGGGATGATAGGAGCACTGATGCCTTTGAGCTGTGGTGCTGGACAAGAATATTGACTATACCATGGATTGCTAGAGCAAACAAGTTCATCCTAGATTAGGTGTGACCAGGCTGCTCCTTGGAGGCAAGGATTCTGAAGCTTCATCTGACATACTTTGGACATGTTGCAAGGAAGGATCAGTCCTTGGAGAGGGACGTCATGCTTGGGAGGGTTGGAGGGACAGTGCAGTAGAGGAAGACCCTCAATGAGATGGATTGACATATTAAGTGTGGTAATAGGGGTGGGTGGGTGTGTTGCAGATAGTGAGATTAGCTCAGAACAGAACAGAGTTCAGAGCTATTGTGCATGGGATCATTATGTCAAAGGCAGCTCAAAGGCACATTAACAACCATTAAGTTGGAACTGATTCATAGCTAAATGAAACCAATGGCATTTCATCTTTCTCAGAGGTTCTGAGTGGATTTGAATTGTGTACAGTTAGGTTGGAAGCCACCAAAATTCCCTCTCTCCCACCCCTGATTTACAGCCTCCAAAAACCAAATGATGGCAATTGTTAGAGGCCTGGAGGTTGTACACTCTGACTCACAAAATGGCAGGAAGGTTCTTTGGATAGTCTGGCCAGTGAGAGGCTCGCCAAAAGTACCTCTGCAGAGGCCAACTGTATGACTGTTTTCTACCTTTTTAGAGAATTTAACCTTGGCCATTGTACCCACTATTCCCACTGGTTAAGTGAAGTACACTAAAGTGATTTTCAATCCATTTAGCATCCAACCCCCCGCCCCAAGTCTAAAATGGTTTTAACCACAATCACAGAATAATCCCCAAAGTAACAAATGAATGTCAAGAAAATAAAACTCATTAACTTCTAACAGTGATAAATGCAATGTGAAAACTTTATTAAACAGAATTAACAGGTAAAGTCAAACAGTCATTTATATTATAAAGAGAAAACAGACTGGAAGAAATTTTATCTTAAACACCTTATGGTAATGTACTTGCAGTTGCATTTAACTGAGCTCTGTTGCTGTGAAGAATACAGCTCATGCACAGGTATGGATGAATGATTTGTACATTTTTCAAGTATTCACTGAATACTACCATATATACACATATACACATTAAATTTGAAAACGATTCCACTGGCAATCCCCAGACACTCTTCATTTTTGTTGATCTTTAGGAAGAGGTCGTCTAAAGAGAAGAATATGTGGTTC
>NW_006400179.1:109592-131861 GCF_000299155.1 Elephantulus edwardii
GAGATGATATCTCATAGTTGTTTTGATTTGCATCTCTCTTAGAGCTAGGGACTTTGAACATTTTTTCATGTGCTTGTTGGCCATGTGAGTATCTTCTTCAGTGAAGTGTCTGTTCATATCCTGTGCCCATTTTTCAATTGGATTATTTACCTTTATCTTATTGTGGTGTCCAAGTATTTTATAAATTCTGGATGTTAAGTCCCTTATCTGACATGTCATTACCAAATATTTTTTCCCAGTCTGTGGCTTCTCTTTTGACTCTATTGGAGAAGTTTTTGGATGTGCATAGGGATTTGATTCTTAGAAGGTCCCATTCATCTATTTTATCTTCTCCCGGTTGTAGATTTTCCAGGATACTTGGAAGACTTTGTTTACAATAGCAAAGAGTTGGAAGCAACCTAAGGGCCCATCAACAAACAAATGGATAGAGAAGCTGTGGTATATCCACACAATGGAATACTACACCGCATTGAAAAACAAGGAACTCATGCAATATTATTCAAAGTGGGTCACCCTGGAAGACATTATGTAGAGTGAAATATCTCAGTCACAAAGTGACAAATACTGCATGGTGCCACTGTTGTAGAATGGGTCTGACATCAGGGTTGGGGTATGACAGAAAAAACTGGATAAATGATGTATATTGTATTGAAACAGATGAGGGAAAGAACAGATTAGAAGTGATATATGATTGAGTATTATGGAATACAGAATTAAGGTTGCATAGAGAAGTGTACTCGGGGTGGAGGGTGGGGGACAAAGGGATGTGGGAATTGTATACTAATGAAGGAATATTTTTTTTTGTTCTCTCTTGGGAGCGAGCTGGTGGGGAGGGGTGGGCAGGGAGAAAAGTGTGGCAATGAATGAATGGAAATCCAAAACCTCTGTAAATGTCTATTAAAATTAATAAAAAAAATCTTGAAAAATATACAAACTCTTTACAATGGGATATTAAGACTATTATTCAGCCTCACCTTCTCTGGTTTTCTGTCAATTGTAGGAATAAATAAAGCCCTTTGTTATTACAGATTAAAAAAAAATAAATCCCAAATCCTTGGAAAAATGTGTGGGTGTAGGGGTGTGTGTAGGACAATCTCTATAGTTTTATAATAGTACCCAAAGGGGGAAAATAGCATTTGATTAATAAATTTTAATTAATCCTAATTCAGAGCTAGATACATATGTGGATAGGAAGTAATAGTAAAGATGTCAAATTCTCACTGCTAAGTATAGGAAGTAATATTAAAGATGTCAAATTCTCACTGCTAAGTATAGACAGTTAATTTCTTTTTCAATGTTATTTCTTGGTAGGTGCCTTTAAGAACATTCTGACTCATGATGATTCAGTAGAACTGTTAAAGAGTTTTCTAGGCTATAATCTTTACAGGAGTAAATAGTAGTAGTGTGGATATATTCAAAGAAGCCTAAAATTTGAAAAGCTACAGTTTACATTGCGATTTCAACAAATCTGATTTAAAGGGTTCATAATGATTTGAAAGGAGCTCTGGTGTATCCTAGTGGGTTGTGCTGTCAACCCTAATGCTGACAGTTCAGATTTATCCACTACTGCTTCACAGGTGAAAGATGAGCCCTCTTCTCTCGTGGAATTTACAGCCTCTGAAAAGTTGTTGGAAAGATCTGCTGTGAGTCAGTTCAAACTTGACAGCACATATCATAATGCTTTGAACAGAATATAAAGGCATATTTAGAAAAAAAGAGGCAAATAAAATCACATAAATTTCTATGTACTTAGTCTTAAAATTAATTATCTAGTTTTAAAAGATGATATAAGCAACATTCAAATATAATATGGTAAAATATTTTCAAATTTTATTTTAACAATCACAACTATTGCGAATTAATTCATCTATTGTCCATGCAAAACTTACCCGGCTCATGAATCATGTAATGCACCCAGCCTAGACTCTGTTGAACACCAAGTCTCCTCCACTCCTCTTCAGACATTAGGTGGGTTTTGGGTACTTGTTTGGAAAGTTCTCTGGGTAACATGACATGCCTATTTTTTAAGATACAAATATTAGTGGTTTCATACAAATATAGCTTTCCTACAATTATAATCTCACACATCCATCATTATATTTTAAATCTGAGTGTTTAATCTCAAACCAAAGTTATTTAAGAAGTGTATACAGGCAAAAGCAAAGCACATTTTATTCTAATAGTTCCAAGAGACAACTAGTTGTCGCAATCCTCAAGAATGGAATCCCAAAATAAGTTTATCAGTATCTCAAACTTGTAGCGCGCTCTATCCATATGACTGTATCTTGGTCAACAGGATATAAGTAAGAAATATGCAACTTTTTTGAAGTATCCTCAATGAGAAAAAAAATCACTTTTCCCCCTTTTGGCAAAGACACAGACAGCTAATGTGATCAGAGAGCTAAAAGCAAGAGTGCAATACGAGATAACTGTAAATTGAGGACAGTAAAGCAACAGAAGCTAAGAAGCCTGGTATCTGATTATGAAGCTGCCATCCCAGCCCAAGACTTTTTACACATAAGCTACAGGTTTGCCGAGGATAGGTTCTTGTATACTCCTGTAGTTTTATTCTTCAAATGCACTCAGCTCAAAAATCAAACACAATATACATATATACTCCATTATTTCACAATCTTCAAGTTACTCACTTAACTCCAAAAGTGCCTCTTTCCATTTCCTAAATAGGCACACAGTAATTGTTCAACATCAAAATACTATTATCTTGTGAAATTCTTAAACACCCTTCCTCTTTTTAGTATTATATTATGTAATAAGACTTATAATCAACTCACAGTCCCATTTTTACCATTTTCCAGTTGTGCTAAATGGTTTACAGGGAGCTATCTATAACCATGGAATTTTTTTTTTACTAATAAAGGATATCTGTCAAGTCAGCTGACTGAGGGGAGAGAACACGATCTGGATTATACTTTTTGGCAAACAAACTTAAAAACTCCTTTGCCTTTTGTAAGCACCCATCTGTTCTCAAATTTATCTAAGTACCCTCAAGCTATTATTTAAAGTATCAATTTAGTTATTACTCGGAGACCAAAAGTCTTGGAATAATTCTGATACTAGCCTGCCTTGAGGCCTCAAAGTCAATTTACTTTACCATGGACAACCTAAGGATGTTCCCAAATTACAGAGAACTACTAGTTGACTCTTCTACATACCTAATCAGTTAAACTCATTCATTCTTAGAATTCAGCTTTTGAGGCTTTATACAGAGCCCAAGGAAGTTCTGGTAACACAGTTCACAGGTAGGGGTGCTAGCCAACAGGTGGTGCCTCTTTGGTGGTTTAAATCCACTAACAGAAAGATAGGTGATCTACTGCAACCTAAAAATGAGTTGGAGGGTCAGCTATAAACTGGTTCTGTAAAGAGTTGAGTATACAGAGCCCTAGTGGTATAGTGAGCTACGTGTTTTGGTCTACTATCCAAAAGTTGATGAAGATGCGGTGGTCTCTTCCCATTAAGATTTATAACCACAGAATGTCCCCATGAGTCAGAGTGGATGGGATGGCAATGGGTTTGGGGGTTTTATAAGGCTATACAATTAATCTGTTATTATATTTCTATTTAATACAATAATTAGGGCTTACTCTCAAAGAAAAGGGAATGCTAATTAGCTTTGGTACCTTTCTTTTGATTATATACAAACCTACTAAGATACAATTTAGGAATTATCCTACTTTCTCCATAAAAACTTGAAATAGGCTTTCTTCAAGGGCTGATAAACTGTTTTAAGTAGTTTCACGCACACATGCAAATTCTACTAAAGTTTTTCTGCATCTAGCAACACTAAATAAAATCCAGTATCTTCAGGGTTTACTAAAGTCAACACCACAAAATGCAGTTAGAAGGGAATACTGAAACTTAACAGTTTTTTACATCTTATGCTGCTCTATCACCTACAAACCACCATGCGTCTATGATTTATTTTCCCATTATAATGCATTTCCCATTAAAGGTATCTCTAGAGATTGGCTACTGATCTGTTTCATAAAGATGTGTTTATCAATGAAAAACCAAATCAACTCTAAAATACACTATGTAGCATATATATACACACACACAATAAAACACTTCAGATATGACAGGATTTTCTTCTGCACATTATTATAAACAAACCATTAGGAACTTATCAGTGATAATGTTAGTATAATAAAAGTGAAAAATAAGATGAAATCAGTGAAGTGGGGGAACGACAGCCTTTTTAACAAATGGTGTTGGCAAAATTGGAAAAATATCTGCAAAAGACTCAAGCAAGACCCACACCTCACTCCATACACAAAAACCAACTCAAGGTGGATCATGGACCTAGGACTAAAACCAAGGACTATAAAATTCATTACAGAAAAGCTAGGAACAACACTAGAAGTCCTAATCCACAACATAAACAGTCTTCCCAGTATCCTGGAAAAGCTACAACCAGGAGAAGATAACATAGATGAATGGGACCTTCTAAGACTCAAATCCCTATGCACATCCAAAAACTTCTCCAGTAGGGTAAAAAGGGAAGCCACTGACTGGGAAAAAGTATTCGGTAATAACATATCAGATAAGGGACTTATATCCAGAATTTATGAAATACTTGAGCACCACAACAAGATAAAGGTAAGTAATCCAATAGAAAAATGGGCACAGGATATGAACAGGCACTTCACCGAAGACGACATTCAGATGGCTAACAAACACATGAAGAAATGCTCAAAATCCCTAGCCCTAAGAGAGATGCAAATTAAAACAACTATGAGATATCATTTCACCCCAGTCAAAATAGCAAAATTTAACAGAACAGCAAGCAACAAATGCTGGCGAGGTTGTGGAGAAACTGGAACCCTGATTCACTGTTGGTGGGAGTGTAAAATGGTGCAACCCCTGTGGAAAGCAGTATGGCGCTTTCTCAAAAAGTTGCAAATAGAGATACCATTTGACCCAGCAATTCCACTACTGGGAATATACCCTGAAGAGACCATAGCTGACATCCAAGCAGATATATGCACACCCATGTTTATTGCAGCTTTGTTCACAATAGCAAGGAGTTGGAAACAACCTAAGTGCCCATCAACAAACGAATGGCTAGAGAAGCTGTGGTATATTCGCACAATGGAATACTATGCTGCATTAAAAAACAAGGAACTCATGCAATATTATTCAAAATGGTTGACTCTGGAGAACATTATGCTGAGTGAAATATCCCAGTCACAAAAGGACAAATATTACATGATGCCACTGTTGTAGAATGGGACTGTCCTTGGGGTTGGGGAGAGACTGAGTAAGATGGGTTCAATAATGTATACTGCACTGAAACAGAGGAGGGAGAGAACCGTTTAAAAGAGATATATAACTGGGTATTTCTGTCATCACAGGAGACTAGAGCGAGGGCTACATGGTGGAGGGGACCTGGGGGAGGGTTTGTAAAACAATGAAAGAATCTTTTCTTTTACTTTTCCATAATTTTTGGACTCATGTACTTATAACTTGTTAGTCAAATTTGTGTCTTCTAGGTTGCAACACCCCCATGATACATCTTCAAGGATATGAACATGTACGGCCAAGCACAATCAATAAGAGTGCATCTAAATTCCAAAATCAATCTCCATAATAGTCTATGTGTTTCCTACTGCCAAAGGGGCCCTTTAGAGTAGTGAGAGAAGATCTTCACCCTGAAACCCACAGCGTCCCTTTTCAGCAGGAAGTAGCTAAGAGAATACGCCATCCCCTTTTCCTTATGACTCAGGGTGAAGTCTCTCTCAGGGAGGAGTGATAGGGAATGGCAAAGGACACACTGACAAAGAAGATTAATCAGAACTGGCTTTGACAAGCACTGTGGCATTTGGACAAGAACAAACTGGGAGGAGGGTAGAGAGAATAGTGCAACAATGAATGAGTGGAAGCCCAAAATCTCTGTAAATGTTTATGAAAATTAATAAAATATAATTATAGAAAAAAAATAAAAGTGAAAAATAAAACTACTACTAATTTTAAGATATGTAATTATGCTCTCAGCAAAAAAC
The DNA here is from genome assembly GCF_000299155.1 of Elephantulus edwardii. Taxonomy (NCBI): domain Eukaryota; kingdom Metazoa; phylum Chordata; class Mammalia; order Macroscelidea; family Macroscelididae; genus Elephantulus; species Elephantulus edwardii. The sequence goes on from NW_006400179.1 coordinate 115,613, forward strand.
TCTCTATGGAAAACACGTTTCATAATCTAGCTCTTCAGATTTTGAAAACTATTAGAGTTCAGTATTAACCCCTTACAGCCCATGCCCACTGTGCTCTGGGTAAGTACCATATAAATATTTCTGGTGAAATGCATTGGGGGGGGGGGGGAGTGGAAAGAACAGACAATAATTGTGTACTAAGTTTACAAAAACCTGTTTTCAGAATTGTGAACTGCGCAATGGTCATCGTGGTAAATGCCAGCACATTAAGAGGATGAAATAGGAAGATATAGCAAAATACTAGGACTGGGGAAAACCATGCAGACTGATTTACTAATCTGTAAAGCTGCACAGTGAGGGTGCAGCAAGAAAAATACTATTATGTTCCTCGCTGCTCAAAGAACCTTACTGGAACTCTAAGCTGCAAAGAGAATTGGACATCCGGCAGCTCTGCTCAGTAGGCCAAGCCCTTCTCCTCCACAGCCTGGCAGTTCCCGGATGCCCAACTGGAGTCCCCAGAGGATAATGGGCTCCAGTCTAAAGTCCATTGCACACAGCAAGGTGGTCAATTAGGCTTATGCCTATCCCCAGAGCTATTTTCCCCAGAAACCGCATCCTAGTGCAGCATTTTAGGGCCCAAAGCAGTAATCTTCAGGGGCCAAAATAAATTAAAAAAAAAAAAAAAAACAAACCCTAAAAAAAAAAACCCACCACACGCATCTAAAGAGGCCTACCGAAGTTTCAATTTATTAATAAAATGAAGCCCCCTTCATGTCTTCAAATTACGGTTTCTGTTAAAGCTAGCCATTTTCAAGTCCTAATCTGGAGCCAAACATAGACTAGTTTTTCAAAATTCCCCCTCAAAGAAAGTTTTTAACTTAACAAAATAAAAAACCCACCAAACGCCCGAAACCCAAAAATTTGGGCACATCCTGCCTGCCTTGCTGCCTCTCTCGGCGACCACGGTCGCAGGTGGGTCGTCCCCGGAAGGGACTGCGAAGGGACCTGGCTGGGAGGTGAGGCTGCCGGGTGCCGAAGCTGTGGGTAAGAGATTGGGCAGGCTTGGGGAGGGGCCCAGCATGTCGAGAGGCACGACCAACTCTAAACACCGTGGAAATGCAGCTTGGGGCATTTCCCAACTTATCGGGTCTTGAGCCCTATCTCAATCGTACTTCAAGGAGGGAAACAAAGTGGAAATGAAAACGGTAAATGCACATGTAGTCAAGGTCACGCTAGCAGAAGGCTAAGACACTGTGCTGCGAAAGTATGCTGGGGTGGTTTAAAGGCTCTGAAAACCCGCTCATTTACAGACGGAAACAAAGGGCGAAAACAAACCGAATGCAGAACTAACTCACGGCGCACATCCCAATCTGGCCACAGAGCAAAAATGAGCCGTGCGCGGCAGGGCCCACGACTCCGGACGCCCGCGCGCCCCAAGATCCCCTCCGGCCCCCCAGTTGCTCCATTCCAGGATGTGCCCTTCGCCTCTTGGACTGCTTACCGGTACTCATAGTGCTCGTCGAAGTACTTGTCCGAGTAGTAAATCTGCTTGTGGGCCATCCTGCTAGCAACGCAGGTCAGGAACGCGGAGCCGAGAGCTGGAACAGCTAGGAACGCACCTGGCCAGGAAAAAACGACACAACTAAGCTCAACCGACCAAAGGCCGAAAGACTGAAGTTTGAATCCTACAGCCCAAAGCTGATTGGGCGGAAGAATCAACCAATTACCTTTTGCGACAACTGCGAAAAGGCCGGGGCTGACTCCTGCCCTATCGATACCGCGCCTCTGCTAAATTTGTTTGCATGATAAACCAATGAGAGACCTGTTGCGATGTCACGTGAAAGAATTAGAAGCGTAATGGGGCGTTAGGTCGGGAACGCCCGCTTGGCTCGGGGAGTGGTTAACAAAATAAAGGGTTTTTACGTTATGGGCGCAAAGCGCATGAGCAGGGGCTTAGGCGTGTCGTGTTTTAGAGCCGTTGGTCTAGTGGAATTGTGATGGTAGCCACAAAGTTATAAGAGTGCATGGTCAATAGGTTTTCTTCACTAAAGCCAAGGAGTTGTGCACCCCCATGAGAAACCTCTCAGATTCGATGGCAGTTCCTTGTCGGGTTGCTTTCCCTCAGCTTAACTAAAGACAATCTACGTTTGGTGGCGTGGTCACTGTGGGGAGTGGGGGTGCAGTCCACATGCGCCAGGAAAAGGCAGGCTAGGTCCACCTGCCACTGGGTGGGCGTGGGAGCCCACACCCCATAGCATTTGCTTATTTGTGGCAGAGGAATGAGCTTGGAGCCCAGCAAGGGGCGGGGGCATGGCTGTCCTCCGTGGATTGGGTGTAACTAAAGGATGTGGAAGACATTGTGAGGAAGGGTAAGGGGCCAAAGAGACATCAAGTAGGGAGTTCTGCCATGGCCTATCCTAAACACCAAGCCTGAAATTGACTGCAGCTCCTCTTACTGCGCAGGATCCAGTAGATCTGACTCAGTACTTCCAGGGGTTTAAATAGTCGGGGAAGCAAACTGACTCACCCAGAACTGGCTGGTTAATTACAAGCCAGACTGAAAGCGACCTTTCAGTCAGCAGCCTAATTAATTCTCAATCCAGTGGGCCACCGAGGCCTTCTTCATAGTCCTGTAGAGGTTATTTAAATTGAGGGCCCTGAGAAAGTCACCCTGCCTTGCTTATGGTCAGTAAAAAGGGCAGAGGGACAAGCTCAGAGGAGGGCAAGAGGAAATCCCAGGCTGGTGTATCCACTCTGACAACTTCCTGCGTGTGTAAGCACAATGCAGGCCCTGTAACGGCAGCATCTTTAACTTAAATTTTTAGGTATGAAGACTAACAGTCTTTTCTTGCTGTACGTCTTGGGAGGACTGTATAAAGAACTCAGTAAATGGGTATTTAGAAATTTTTACTAAGAAATCAACCACATATACTTCTCATGATTGCTATGGAAGAATGGTTTCTGGAAAGAAGAGAACTTTAATAACCAAAAGCAGAATTCAGATTATGGAAAATTGGAGAGAAAAATAACCCTGCAGCTGACAAAAATCTGACTTCTGAAGATTGTTATTGTGTAACATCAAGTTGGATCGGAGCTGATTCTCCAACGGGTTTTCAGAGGCAGTTTAATAGCAAAGGGAGGAGAGTGCCATCTTTCTCCCATAGAGCAGCTGCTGGTTTTGAAAGCTGTGCCTTTGAGATTGCAGCTAGCTCTTTACCACTAGGCTTAGGGAATGATAAATATCAACGTTTTGTTATAGAATGACAATTCCAGAGAGATTTGAGAAAAATCACATTAAATCTTACTTATTCACATGGTTAGATTCTAAAGACCAGATTATGTAAAATTGGTGTTATGTGAAAATGGAGAATGACCACATCAGTTCACAAAATACATAACTGACATAACTGCTGAACCACTAAGAATCATGGCCTAGCCAAGTTGACACATAACCATCATAGCCAGCATTACTCTCATATCTTGCCCTTCATTGCTGCCAGATATACATTGTTAATACATAAAAGAGTTGGCTAGACTTCTGGTGTATTTTTTACTGGCACAAAAAGTAATTCTAGTGGTGTAGTTGTTTTCATATTGCTCTTGATGTCAATCAACCTGAGAAACCCAAATAAAGTCATCAAGAGTCAGATTTAAAAAAAAAAAATTTAGGTGGGAGGGTGAGTTGTGGTTTATTTGTTTGTTTCGTTTTGGTATTTGTTTGTTTGTTTTTTAAAGTAACTCCAGAGAAGAGACCTATTAATCTATTCCTGTAAAGATTCAATGCAACTCTGCCCTTAAGTTGGAATTGACTTATATCTGACCCTCATTGGGTTTCCAAGGCCATAGAGCCAATAAGAGAAGATTGCCCCTCTTTCTCTTAAGGAGTCCCTTGTAGATTTAAACTAACAAGCATGGATTTTGGGTTAGCAACAGAACTCCAGATTATACCATCAGATTATGTGAAGGAAACCATGTGGGTTTCTTTGTCCTATCAGGTTGCTAAGAGTCAACTCAATTGTACACACCCCGCTACTGGCAAGTTGATTATGACTCAGTCAGCACTGAGTCTCCAAAAATAAATCTTTACAAGAGAAGGTTGCTTATCTTGCTCCTTTAAAGCACCTGGTAGATTCAAAGTGCCAATCTTGTGGTTAGTAGCTTGTTTCTTTCTTTTTTTTTAATTACGTCTTAGTTTTATTTTTCCTAATTTATATAATCTGTCAGATATGTACATATGTAAACAAAATCCTGCTTTCAAGTCAATTCTAGTTCATGGCAACAGAGTCAAATGAGCCCCCATAGCCTGTTTATTGATGACACAAAAGCCCTTTATATAAAGTTCTGATGCAGCATCAAGATTGGAGGAAGACTCCTCAACAACCTACATTATGCTGATGACAAATGCTGTTTGCTGAAAGAAGAATATGAAATACCTGCTGCAGAAGATCAAAAACCATACCCTTCAGTATGGATTACATCTCGACATCAAGAAGACAAAGATCCTCACCACAGCCCAACAGTCAACATTATGATAGATGGAGAAAAGATTGAAACTGTCAATGATTTCATCTTCCTTGGTACTGGCAGTCAGGAAACCAGGAGACATATTGTATTGGGCAAGTCTGAATTTGGGTACCTCTCTAAAATATTGAAGAGCAATGTCAGTTTGAAGATTAAGGTGCACCTGATTAAGGCCATGGTCTTCTCAATCATCTGCTATGCATCAGAAACCTGGACAATGACTAAGGATGACAGAAGAAGAATTGGTGCTGTTGAGTTGTGGTAATAGAGAAGAACACTGAACATCCCATGTTCTTGTTATGTGCCATTGAGTCACCTGTGACTCATAGTGATCTTATGTACATTAACTCTGAAATCTACTCTATTCTGCACCAATCTTACTATCTCTGATAAACCTTCAGTCACTGAATCAATCCATTTCTTCCTGGGTCTTCCTCTCCTGTGCTGTTGCTCCACCCTTCCAAGCATGATGTCCCTTTCCAAGGACTAGTCCCTCCATGCCACATGCCAAAAGTATGTAAGACGAAGCCTCAAAATCCTCTCCTATAGGGAGCAAACTGGGTTTACCCTCTCCAGTATAGACCTGTTTCTTCTTCTGGCAGTCCATGGTATGTTCAACACTTTTCTCCAGCACCACAACTCAAAGGTATTGATCCTTCTATTATCCTTAGTTATTGTCCAGCTCTCTGATGATTCATAGTAAGTAATTGCAAAAATTACGGCCTGGGTCAGGTCTCCAGACTGATATCTTTGCCTCTCAGTACTCTAGAGAGGTTCCTGTCAGCAGACTTTCCCAATGCAGTTTGACATTTGATTTTTAAAATTTTTTTTAAATTATTTTTGTGTGTGTGTACTGGATTGAGGCTCAATGTCAAGAAGACAAAGATTCTCACCACTGGACCAATTGGCAGCATCAGGATGGATGGTGAAGAGATTGAGATTGTACACAGCTTTAGTTTGCTTGGCTCCATAGTCAACAATCTTGGCACCAGCAGTCAGGAAATTAAAAGGCGCATACTTTGGACATGTTGTGAGGAGAGACCGGTCCTTAGAGAGGGACATCATGCTTGAGAGGGTGGAGGGACGGCGCAGGAGAGGAAGGCCCTCTATGAGGTGGATTGATTCAGTGACTGGGGTAATTGGGATGGGAGTGTCGGAGACAGTGCAATTGGCACAGGACAGAGCGGAGTTTAGGGCTGTTGTACACAGGGTCGCTATGGGTCGCAAGCGACTCGATGGCACATTACAACAACAACAAACTGTCAACTCAGATCTGACTGGTACAGGAGGAGATTGCCCCTCCTTCTCCAGTGGAACATTTGGTGGATTTGAATTGTGTGACTTCGGGATTGCAGCGCTTGACATTTGATTTCTTGACTTCCGGTGCCAAGAGTGTTGGTTGTGGAATCAAACAAGCTGAAATGATCAACAATCAATCTCTTCTCCATCCATCATGAAGCCCAATAGGCCCAGTGGTTAGAATCTTTGTATTCTTGATGTTGAGCTTCAATCCTTATTTCAGACTACGCTCCTTGACCTTCTGCAGCAAACACCTATGTCCTCTTCAGTTTAAGCAAGTAAAATTGTGTCAGCGGCATTATGCAGGTTGTTGATGAATCTTCCTCCAGTCCTGATGCTACATTCCAACTCATAGAGTTCAGCTTCCTGAATGATATGTTCTGCATATAGATTGAAAAGGTATAGAGATAAGATGCATCTCTGACGGACACCTTTCCTGATCCTGAACAGTGTTTCCCTGCTCTGTTCTGACTACGGCTTCCTGGTCCAAGTATAGGTTTCACATGAGCACTATTAAGTGCTCTGGGATACCCACTCTTCTCAAACTTAGCCACAATTTTCTTTGATCCACACAGTCAAATGCCTTTGCATAGTCAATGAAACACAGACATTCCTTTAGTACTTTCTGCTTTCAGCAAGATCCATCTAGTGTTGGCTATGATGTCCCTCGTGCCACAGCCTCTTCTAAACCCAGGCTGCATATCTGGCAGTTCTCTGCTGATGTCCTATTCCAGTCAGTTTTGGGTAATCTTCAGCAGGACTTAGTTTGCGTGATATTAGTGATATCATTTGATAATTTCCACACTCTGTTGGGTCACCTTTATTTCCAGTCAGTTGGCCAGGTAGTTTTCCTTCAAATTTCTTGGCATAACCTGGTGAGTGCATCCATGGCAGCATCTGATTGCTGAAATATGCCAACTAGTATTCCATCAATGCCTGGGGTCTTGTTTTTTGACAATTATTTTAGAGCAGCTTGAACTTCTTCCTTCCTCACCAGAGGCTCTTGATCATATGTTGTTTCATGAAATTCTACTCTGTCAGTCAATTCGTTTTGGTATAGTGCCTCTGTGTACTCCTTCCTCCTCTCCCTCCCCCTCTTCTTCCTCCTCATCCTTCTTCACCATTGAGTCGTATCCAACTGGCACAGCTTCTTACTACTAGGTCATCAAGTGGTTTTTGCTGTTGTTAGGTTCCTGAAGTCTAGTACAGTTCCTAGCAATCCTATGAATAGCCATTCTGAAATCTGCCCTATCCTGTGCTATCCTCTTCATCTCTGAAACACTAGAGCCTATTGTTGAAGTCACAGTGTCAATTCATCTCATTGGTGTTCTTCCTCTCCTTTGTTGACCCTCCATCTTTCCAGTCATGATGTCTCTTTCCAAGGAATAGCCTCACCTAGCTACATGTCCAAAGCATGAAAGAGAAGCTTAGTCATCCTTGCCTCCAAGGAACACTCTGGCCACACCCCTTCCAAGATATATCTGATTGTCTGTTTTGTTGTGGGGGTTTTTTGGTGGTTGTTTTTCTTTTGTGTGCGTGAGTCCACTGCAAAGACAGACCAAGATAGATGTCAGAGGTGACTCTGAGTATTGCACTACAATGCTAAGAAACCAAAGCAAATGGTTAAGAAACTGAACAGAAGATTTCAAAAGGCAGCATGAGAAGATAAAGCAAAGTGTTATAATGAAAAGTGCAAGGAGCTGAAGTCAGAAAATCAAAAGGGATGAACTTGCTTGGCATTTCTTAAGCTGAAGGAACTGAAGAACAAATTCAAGCTTAGAGTTGCAATACTTAAGGATGCTGAAGGCAGAATGTTGAATGGCCCAGGAAGCATCAAAAGAAGATGGAAGGAGAGAGTACTGGTGACCTAGTGGCAAGAAGCTTCGCTAAAATCCCAAAGGCGTGCAGTTTGAATCCACCAGCTGCTCCATGGAGAAAGATGACCAGTCTCTCCTGTGTGATTAACTGCCTCTGCAAACCTGTTGGAGAGTAAACTGTGAGTCAATTCCACTTGATGGTGCACAACAACAATAGGACACAATCTAGTGTACAACACAATTGGAGCTCTGGTGGCCTAATGTCTAGAAGCTGTTCTGCCATCCCAAAGGCAAAGGCATGGAGTTCGAATCTGTCATTTGCCCCACGGGAGAAGGCTGTGATTCACTTTCCTGTGATTCACTGCCTCTGAAAACTTGCTGAAAGTCAGATACAAGTCAGTTTCAACTTGATGATACATAATTAACAACAAAGACATATTTGGTATTTAATTCCCACCTCCCTTTTTAAAAATAATCCTCTCATCCTCTGCAACTCTGACAACAGTCATGAGAGAGCTTACTGTATCTATTGTTTATAAGTGGTGGTTTTTAAGAGATTTTATTTTGCTGAAGAAGTATGAGTGAATGTTCTGGCAGGGTAAAGGAAATCTTGGTTGTAGTTTTTCCTGTTTACTATTTTTTTTAGCTGAATAAATGAAAAATTTTAATAGATCATTCATTCCACAGTTAAATATAACTTGTTAAATAAATGTAATGAGAAAATTAGCATATTAGTACATAAGGCAGTTATTTTTAAGTAGCGTTAATTGAGCCATGATTGTTTGCTTGGGATTTTAATCACACTTTCCTTAGTAGAGTTTCTTGTTGCATATGTAAGGTGAACCTTCTTGTTACTCTTATTTGTTTTCAGGTTGATTCCAGCTGATGACTACCAACAACAATAGGATACGACAGAGTGCATAGCACAACATAATGTGCAAGGTGGGACTGCTTGATAAAACTTTTTAAAAGAATTTTTTTTACTTTTGTTGTTGTTGCAAATATACATCACAACCATACACTAATTCACCAATTCTACAAGCTGGGTTTAGAAGAGGCCATGGCACTAGAGACATTATAACAATGTCAGATGGATCTTAGCAGAAAGCAAAGAGTACCAGAGGAAAATCTCTCTGTGTTTCATTGAGTATGCAAAGTCATTTGACTGTGTAGATCATAAATTGTCCTTAACCTTGAGGAGAATGGGAATCCCAGAACACTTGATTGTGTTTATGTGAAACCTATACTTGGACCAGGAAGCAGACCCGAGAACAGAGCAGGTAAACACTGCATGGTTAAAAATCAGGAAGAGGTTGCATCCTGTCTCCATACCTTTTCAATCTATATGGCGAACAGATCATTCAAAAGGCTGGACTTTATGAGGAGGAATGCGGCATCAGGATTGGAGGAAGACTCATCAACAATCTATGTTATGCAGATGACACAACCTTGCTTGCTGAAACTGAGGAGGACCTGAAGTGCTTGCTGCAGAAGGTCAAGGACTATTGTCTTCTATATGGATTGAAGCTCAACATCAAGAAAACAAAGATTCTCACCACTGGGTCAGTTGGCAGCACCATAATGGGTGGAGAAGAGATTGAGGTTGTTAACTATTACAGCTTGTTCAGTGCCACAATCAACACTTTTGGCAAGAGCAGTCAGGAAAGACAAATTGCATTAGATAAATCTGCTGTCAGAGACTTTTCCAGAGTACTGAGAAGCAACAATGTCAGTCTACAGACTAAGTGCACCTGATCCGTGCTACAGTCTTCACAATTACTTGATATGCATCAGAGAGGCAGACAATGACTAAGGAAGATAGAGGAAGAATTGATGCTTTTGAGTTGTGGTGCTGGAAAAGAGTCTTGAACATGCCATGGATCACCAAGAAAACAAATAGGTCTGTCTTGGAGAGGGTGAAATAAAGTTTCTCCTTGTAGGCAAGGGTTTTGAAGCTCCATATTGTACTTTGGACATGTGGCCAGGTGGGACTGATCCTTGGAGAAGGACATCATACTCAAAAGGGTGGAAGGACAGCACAGGAGAGGAAGACCCCAGATGAGATAGGTTGATACAGTAACTAGGCCAATGGGGATAGATGTAATGGAGTCAGTGTGACTGGCTCCAGACAGGGAAGGCTTCAGAGCTGCTATACAAAGGGTCACTATGAATCACAGGGAATTTGACAGAACATTACAACAATGGCTATGAAAAATTCAATGACATTAATTAACAGTCTTCAAGTTGTACATATATTCTCACCCTGTTTTTGATTGTCTGTTAACATAAACTCACTGATATCCCAGAACACTTCATTGTGCTTATGTAAAACCTATACTTGGACCAGGAGGCAGTCATCAAAGCAAAGCAAGGAAACACTGCATGGTTCAAATTGGAAAGGGTGTATGCCAGGGATGAGTCCTATATCTCCATGCCTTTTCAATATATATACAAAACAGATCATCTGAGAGACTGAGCTCTATGAGTAGGAACGCAGAATCAGGATTGGAGGAAGACTCATAAACTATCTGCATTATACAGATGACACACCCTGCTTGCTGAAACTGAGGAGGACCTGAAGTGCTTGCTAAAGAAGACCAAGGACTCCAGCCGTCAATATGGATTGAAGTTCAACATCAAGAAAACAAAGATTCTCACCATTGGGTTGATTGGCAGCACCATGATAGATGGTGAAGAGATTGAGATTGTTACTAGCTTCAGTTTGCTTGGCTCCATAATAAACATTCTTGGTGTGAAATTAAAAGACAAATTACATTGGGAAAGTCTGCTGTCAAGGACCTCTCCAGAGTGCTGCAGAGCAACAATATCAGTCTGGAGACTATCGTGCATGTGATCCAGGCCATGTTGTTGTTGTTATGTGCCGTCAAGTCGCTTGCGACTCATAGTAATCCTTGGAGAGGGACATCATGTTTGGGAGGGTGGAGGAACAGTGCAAGAGAGGAAGACCCTCAACGAGATGGATTAATTCAGTCACTGGGGTGGTGTGGATATGTTTGTCAGAAACAGTAAGATGGCATAGAGCAAGATAGGGCTCTTGCACATAGGGTCACAATGACTTGCAAGTGACTCAACAGCATACACCAATGACAACAACAACAAGTTGTTGTTGTCAATGTAATCTCACAAATTTTAATACCAGAGTGATACTTAAAAGGAAGGCATTGTTTTCTAATTGAACTTAAAGCAGTGTTTGTTTTAAGAAAACTTGAGGGGATTTAGGGCAGTGATTTTGAAAGTTCATCCAGCCTCCATGTATCCAGAAAGTCTGAACTCCATGACTTTTCTAAAGATCTGTTCTGCATTTTTCTCCTTTTGATCATAATTCTTCTATGGAATCCTTGATAATGCTATTCAGTAATGGTAGTTGAGCACTGTTCAGTTCTTCAACTCTCATGGCCAAAAAGGAAATTGTACAGGGATGCAATTTATCACATATTTCACATCCATATCCTTTTGATATTCCTGTCTCTCCATCTTCTGTTTTTCTGGGTGACAAGCAACCAATTTTCCTCTCTTGGATGGCTGCTTGCAAACTTTTAAGATCACTGGCACTACGTAACAGGTGGTACAACAGAAACAGTAACATTTTTATTATACCACGTAACTGAGATGCCCCATGAAACCAAATTTAAAAAAAAGTATTTTGTAGTTGTTAGGTGCTGTTGAGTACAACTCTTGGTGACCCTATGAACAACATACCTGAATCCTATGAACAACAGATCTGAACCCTGTCTTATTTTGTGGCATCCTCATCATTTGAAACACACTTGATCCCATGCTACTGTGTCAATCCATCTTATTGGAGGTCTTCCCCTTAGCTGTACATAAATAACCATGTTGTTGCTTTTGTGTACAAAGAATCAGAATTAACCCATGGTAGTAGATTGCCCATCTTTCTGCTGCAGAGCAGCTGGTGGCCTCCAACTACATGCCTTTGGGATTGCAGTGCAGTTTCTTGCCACTAGGCCACCAGTTGTTGTTATGTGCCATCAAGTCACTTGCGACTCATAGCAACCCTATGTACAACAGCCCTGAACCCTGCTCTATCCTGTGCCAATCTCATACCCACCCCAATTACCCCAGTCACTGAATCAATCCACTTCATAGAGGGTCTTCCCCTCCTGCGCTGTCCTCCATCCTCCCAAGTGTGATGTCCCTCTCCAAGGACAGGTTCCTCCTTGCACCATGTCCAAAGTATGTCAGACAAAGCCTCAGAATCCTTGCCTCCAAGGAGCAGACTGATTTAACCCTTTCCAGGATGAACCTGTTTGTTTTCATGGTACATTGAATACTTTACTCCAGCAAGCACTACAGCTCAAAGTCATCAATTCTCCTTCTATCTTCCCTAGTCATTGTCCAACTCTTTGATGCATACCAAGTGATTGCAAAGACCATGGCCTATATCAGATGCACCTTAGTCTCCAGAGTGACACCATTGCTCTTCAATACTTTGGAGAGGTCCCTAATAGCAGACTTTCCCATAGCAATATGTCTTTTAATTTCCTGGCTGTTGGTGCCAGGAGTGTTGACTGTGGAGCCAAGCAAATGAAAGTTGTGAACAATCTCAGTCTCTTCACCATCCATCCTGATGCTGCCAATTGGTCCAGTGGTGAGAATCTTTGTCTTCTTGACATTGAGCCTCAATCCATATTGGAGGCTGCAGTTCTTGACCCTCTGCAGCAAGTGCTTCAGGTCCTCCTCAGTTTCAGCAAGCAGGGTTGTGTCATCTGCATAACACAGATTATTGATGGATCTTCCACCAATCCTGATGCCACACTTCTCATAGAGCACAGCCTCCTGGATAATCTGTTCTGCAAATAGGTTTAAAAGGTATGGAGATAGGACCCATCCCTATTAATTTTGTTGTTTTTAATATGTCAATTAAGAGATTATCTAATCCTGTACTTTTACACATTTTTCTCTTTTTATGTGAGGTCAATACACACACACACACAATTGTGATCAATTTATTTCACTCAGCATAATGTCTTTAAGCTCCATTTATGGTGTATTTATCGGTATCACTACTTCATTTCTCTTTCTGGCTAAGTGGTATTCATGATATATAACACATTTTGTGGTTATCTTTGCTGGTATTTATTGCTGTTTTCACAATTATTTTAAATAATGCAGCAGTAAACTTTGATGTATGTATGTCTGTTCACAACAATATTTTAAAGTTCCTTGAGTATATGCCTAGCTGTGGAATTGTTGGAATATTTAAATATTTTTAGTCTTTTGAGAAATAGCCAATTTTTCCCTGTTAGATTTCCCAAAGACTTGTATATTTTATTTATCCTTTCAAAGAGCCAATTTCTAGTTTTCTTGATTCTTTCTGCTTTGCATCACATTTACTTTTGCTCTAATATTTATTACTCTCCGTCTTCTGGATAGGATAGGCTTTGTTTGATGTTCTTTCCCCTAATTGTTGGATATATTGGGTTACAGTGTTAATGTTGGTTCTTTCTACTTTTTTTAAATGTCTGATGAATTTAATTTTTCTCAAATATTAAAATCTGCCAATTGATAGGGGGAAAAAAGTACTTCACAGAAAGAACTCAGAGGCATATATGGTAGCTCTTTAAAAGGATTATTCCTGAGAATCATCCATCATCTTTTCAACTGGAATTTTCATCCTCTCACTTTGGTCACCTTTGATTTCCTCATTTGCAAGCTCCTTAGACCCACTTTCTCCTTTATTTTCATCTTCAGCTACACAATGTAATCTAGTCAATTGTGTGACAATAACAGTACCAACATGATCACCTTTGTGAGGCAGAGCAATTTCCATATTGTTCTCAGACTTTTCAAAAGATCTGGTTTTCTCATTCAGCTCAGCTTGTGATGTATTCCAGTCTTTAAAGTCTTAGAGTAACTGTGAAATTTCTGAGGCAGTCCTTGAAGTAAGATCTTCTGAATTCTCTATGTTGTTATTGTTATGTGCCATCGAGTCGCTTACAACTCAACGACCCCATGTACAAGAGCTCTAAACGCTATTCTATCCTATGCCAACTTAGCCATCTCAAACACACTCATTCCCACCACTCCAGTCACAGAATCGATCCATTTCATCGAAGGTCTTCCTCTCCTTCGCCGCTCCTCCACTCTGCCAAACATGATGCCCCTCTCCAAGGACCAGTCCCTCCTTGCAACATGCCCAAAATATGTCAGACAGCTTCAGAATCCTTGACTCCAAGGAGCATTCGGGCTTCACCTTCTCCAGGACAAACCTGTTTGTTCTCCTAGCAGTCCATGGTATATTCAACACTCTTCTCCAGCACCACAGCTCAAAGGCACCAATTCTCTTTCTATCAACCCTATTCACTGTCCAGCTGTCTGATGCATAGCACATAATTGCGAAGACTATAGCCCGGATCAGGCACACCTTAGTCTCCAGCCTTACGTTTCTTGATTTTCAGTATCAGGTCTTAATTCTTAGCATTCTGCTCCCGCTGAGACTCTGAATCTCCAGACTTACAGCTTTGCTCTCTGCATGTTTGTAAAATTTATCAAGTTCCTGAAACTTCATTGCTTCGATATTTTTTAATATAGTGAATGTTTCTTCATTTTTGCATCTTCTTTAATAATTTGAAGTCTTCTCTTGAACTTTTTCATTTTGTTTTTGGATATTCTTTATCTTTTCAGAATGTTGTAAAGAAACTTCATATTCTCTAGGAATTAAAGTCTGATAGTTCCTCCCAATGTAAATGAGGAAATTCCTCATAACTCAGGGACTATTTAAAGAAGACTTTTCCCAATGGAAGAGCATCGGGAATCTCTTGCTTCAAGATTTTCTTCTTTTAGAAGAAAAAAAAACAACAACAACCCAAAAAGCTCAAGGAGAACACGCTGCTTTTTAAAAAATTTATCCTATTTTAGTGTGTGTGTGTGTGTGTGTGTGTGTGTGTGTGTGTGTACCATCAAATCAGATCTAACTGGTACAGGAGATTGTCCCTCCTTCTCCAGCAGATGGTGGATTTGAACCTTGCACCTCCGGTTATTGCCACTAGGTCACCAGAGATCGCCAAGAACATGCTTCTTGTCCGAACACTATGAGGTTTCTACATTTTAGCTGTGTGTGTGTGTGTGTGTGTGTTTATTGCTATAAATTGACCTCTAAATATTGTTTTTGCAATGTCACTACGAGTTTGGTATATTCAGTGAGGATTCAATAGGACATATGATAGTTAACATTATTAATTAATGATTGTTGTTGCGTACCATAGAGTCGGGACGGACCCACCAGCAGGTTTTCAGAGGCAGTTAATGGCATAGAAGGAGATTGTTCATGCTGTTTTCATTCTCATAGCTGACTCTGGCAGGTTTTCAGAAGCTGTAAATCGAATAAAAGGAGATTGCCCATCTTTCTCCTTCGGGTTGCATAATTTTTAATTCCAATCGGGAGTGCATTAGCATTCCAATGGCTTTATATCCTTCTCAGAATTTGTTGTTTGTTGTCCTGTTGAACTTTGCTATTTTGTCTGGGATGAGATGATATCACTATTGCGTTGCTTTGTATCTTTCTAGCAGCTAGTAATTCTAAGCATGTCTTTTTTCATGAAAAGTACTGTCATATCTTCTGGCCATTTTGTGCTTGTATTATTTGTCTTTTTCTTGTTGAAATGCTGGAATTTTCTGTACATTTTAAATATGAGCCCCTTGTCAGGTATGCAATTTCCAAATATTTTCCCCAGGGTGTATCCTCTATTTCACCCTTTTGGAGAAATTTTCTGATGTATGGAGGATTCGATTTTCAGAAGGCCCCCTTCAGCTTTTTTGTTCTGTCTTGGCTGTGCAATTTTGGCTATGTTTAAAAGCATGTTTTGCCACAGACTACAACTTCTAAATTTTCCCCCTGATGATTTTTATAGTTTTTGGTGTTATCCCTAGATTCTTAGTCAGCCTTAAGTTGATTTTTGTGTGTGGTGTGAGATGTGGATTTTGTTTCAGATTTCTACAGGTAAATGTCCGGTGTTGCGAGCACCATTTGTTAAAGAAATTGCTATTTCTTCATTTAATGTATTTTGTTTCTTTGTTGAGGATCATTGACTGTAGGTGAATGGATTATTTCTGGGTTTTCTAGTCTATTCCATCGGTCTGAGTCTCTACAAGCACCACACTGCTTGTAGTGATAGCACGGTTGTGTAGGTGTTGAGATCAGGAAGTTTGATGCCTCAACTTAGTTTTTCTTCTTTAGTAGAACTTTACTTATTCGGAGGTTCTTTTCTTCCCAAATAAAGGTGGAAATTGTTTTTTCCATCTCCCTGGAGAATGGCATCAATATCTGTATCAAGATTGAAAGAAACAAGTGGATAGCTTTTGACAGAATTGTAATTTTCACACTATTAAGTCTTCCTGACAGTTGTTGTTGTTATGTGCCATCGAGTCGCTTGCGACTCATAGCTATCCTATGTACAACAGCCTAAACTCTGCTCTGTCCTGTGCCAATCGCACTGTCTCTGACACTCCCATCCCGATTATCCCAGTCACTGAATCAATCCACCTCACAGAGGGCCTTCCCCTCCTGCGTTGTCCCTCCACCCTCCCAAGCATGGTGTCCTTCTCCAAGGACCGGTCTCTCCTCACAACATGTCCAAAGTATGTTAGACGGA